>NW_026600135.1:300000-509529 GCF_029784135.1 Toxorhynchites rutilus septentrionalis | reverse complement strand
TTAAAAAAATACAAATTTGTGTTAATATGTTTTATTTCCCATAGGTGATAGATCAAACCGAGGAAATTCATAGAGATGGGGCCAAGTCACGATTTAGCTTTAATATTTTTTTTAACAATTTTTGTTGTAAAATAAAATAAAATTAATTAATTTACAATAAACTAATTTAATGTATATTCTAAAACCGAGTTGTTACTATTTTTTCACTGATGCAATCGAACTCCCTTTAAAAAAATTTCAAACTTAGACTCAAGTGTTAGGAAAATTTTAAAATTGACGATGACTCCATGTTTCCGTGAGGCTTTAAGTGCATACGATTTTTCAACATAAAGCTAGACTCTCTTTTCATTCCGCCATGGTTAGGTTTAGGAGCCCTTCGACGAATAATGGATTCTGGGATGGGTTTCGTTTGAGCGCGAAGTGCGCATTCATGGACCAAACGAGAAAATAGTTTATGTTCCTCCATAGAAGAATTGATTAACCATCTCCGGAATTGATGGCTAGATCAGTGATGTCCACATAAATATATTGTTGGTTTTATTTCTAATCAATGTGTTAATTTCTCAGTGTATAAACACGGACTTACATCCCTGCAGCAAAACAGTGAAATGCTGGCAGTTTGGATACATGCAAGAAGAATGATAAATAGAATTGAAGCAAGGATGGAAATTATGCGACCATGATTCGATCCATGATTAATCGCAAACTGCACAAGTACAAGTTGCGATCAACTATTACTCCTCTCCCTTCCCAACAGAATGATGTTCTCTTGATTACTCTGAGTCTATTAATAGATCGCATCAAAGGATCTAGATAGAAGAAACGAAAGACTCTTTCCACTCGGTTTGTGTGCAAATCGCAGCAGTAATTTGCTCCACGGAGGCAAGTGTTTCTACAGTATACGATTCGCAGTATCTCGCCTCTCAGCTCAGTTTAGCTCGCCACAACCCGAATGTTACCGAATGTAAAATTAACTCTCCGAGTGCGTCTTTGCAGGCGAGACGGGAGACCGGTGTAAAGCAAAACTGCACTCGTCATCAGCCACTCGTTTCGGACACTGAAAACCAGAGCGATGTGATGCTCAGATCATAAATGTTCGTCAGTAGTAAACAGTCCGAACAATACAACTACAAATACAAATTTGGATACAAATCTTGATGGATAAGTGATCACTACCTTTGGGATCTCAAAACACATTCCACTTGCTATCTAATGATACTAAATTCAAGCAGAGGGAGTGGCCAAGAGCACGTCTTTTAGCAGGAAGTTTAGTGACAAGTGTTGGTGTTATGTTTTATGGAAGGATAGTTCTAAAAACGAATGGCGCTTACTGATCCCCAATCTATATAAATAAAAATGTAAGGCAAAATCTGTTGATGAGCGGAAAACCCGAAGAAGGGATGGTCCGATTTTAGCCTCCTGTATTTTGTTGTATTCGTCTCTTCCCGTAGATCAATATAGTGTAGAGAAAAATCGGAAAATTTTCGGAAAATCCTAAAGGAAGGTCGGAAAATTCGGAAAAATGAATTCCCACATGTTCGAAAATTACATCATCATAAGCGTTGTTAGTCCATTCAATATTTGCGATATCGAAATTGATCTTTGTTCGTAAGTGGGAATGCATTTTCAGGCGAAATAACGCATTTTCATATCATATATCTATAAATAAAAATGGAAGGCCAAATGTGTTGGTAAGCGCAAAACCCGAGGAAGGAATGGTTCAATTTCAGTCATCTATATTTCGTTGTATTCGTCTATTCCCGTAGATCAATATAGCGGAGAGAAAAATCGGAAAATTCGGAAAATTGAATTCCCATATGTTATACAATTAACTAAGCGTTGCTAGTCCATTTGATCTGGTTTGGCGGGCGCGGGAGATTGCTGCCTTTGGTTCGGCTGGGAAGTTGATGCAGAAGCAGACCGTGAAGATTGAGTTATGTTCTGTTGAATAATCTTCGTTGTACCGTCCGGTTCTTTCACAATAATACAACGCTGAACAATGGACTGTTTCGGTGGGTTTGCACCATCTATTCGGAGTAAAATTATAACGATTAACCAGTCGACTCAAAGGCCATTTTTTCCGGTTCCGATTACCTTGTTGCTGTTTGAGTTCCATCGCACGCTTTTGATTGTGTGCTGCCCTCTCTAGCCGAAGTTGTTGTACCATTTGTTAGTTTATTTCCTCCCTCGAGGCCTTACTAGAGATTATGGCCGATTTGTTCGCCAAACTGGAACCTGGGGCACTATTACCATTGCTGGTCGGTGTTGATGAGTTCGACAAATCGCCAGATGACGATGTGATGTTACGGGTTGGTGGAAGCTTTCCTGTGCTAGTTCGAGTTATTGGTAGGACCTGGGCTGCAGTCAGTTTCTCCTGTTTTGACGTAGGACTACGTCTTTCATTTCTATACCGGGGTGTAAAATCAAAGTTTCGAAAACGAAAGCGTTACGCCGGAGACCGAGATTTTGAGCGTTAATAGCTCCTAAACAACTGAACGAAATGGAATGATAAACACTTCATTCGAAAGATAAAATATCTACGCGTTCTATACTTGTTACTTTTTGATCCAAAAACTTGTTTCAATAGTCTTAAAATTGCTTTCAAAACAGGCTATTGAAATCACCAATCGGTATATAAGCGAGCGCCGCTCGGAAATCCACTCAGTTCTAATTGAACAGCGATTGGAGCATGTTGTCGCTGTTGTGGTGAAGCTCTTCGTTTATCATGAAAGCGCTGATGAACGGTGTCACCAAGAGCCTGTTTGTGCACCCTAGGCCAGAAGGGAATCCATCAGGAGGAGAGTGATGCCACAAACGGTTCCCCGGGAAGACATCGCTACACACACATACACGCACGGAATTCTTTCCGTTTGGATGCCATTCAGCATCGAGAAAGTTCCGGAAAATAATCTGCCAGTTCCTCTGGGAATTTAAAAATACATTCATGTGAAAGAGTTTATTTGAATGTTTTCTATCCATGTAACACTGTGACCAAATACATTTGGTTTTGTGGTTTTTCAATCAATCGCAATTAACAGGATAGCTTCTGAAGATTATTCTTCCCCATCAGTAGGATATTTCCGTATCCAATATTGGATGCATAAAACCTTGTGCCTCCAACGTAACGCTCTCGTTTTCGAAGTCTCCCAAATATTCATTTATTCATTCATTCAGAATGGATTTAGATTCAACTTCAAACAAATGATCTCCAAATCAACGATAGTCCTACGTCACCCTTGCGGTTATACCATAGATATAACCCACTTCCTGTTTTTCACCATAAAGTTTGATCTCCCATAGCTCCAACTTGTCAAAGTTCAATTTTATATTTCTAAAACAGAAACACATCACTTGTTTTCAATTTTCATCGAAATCACAACAAATCATGTAACGCAATACATGCACTGTATGTCAAAATGAAAATGTTACAAAAGTAGGCCGGCTTCTATTTTCCCACTCTGATTTCGATCCAAGTAGTCTACTTGGTAGGTGCACACAACATTACTCGTCACTGCTGTTTGAAATTGCAATAGAGAAGCAAGAAGAAATTTCACTCAGCACCAAGATGAACCGAACGAACGTTACATCCCGGATTCCGACTGGCTTGAGGGTTCCGAGAGGCTATCGGGCCACCCAAGCAAATGGTGGTAGAGCGGAATCGGGAGGGAAAGTTCGTTTTCCACCCAAGGTGAGTAAAATCGTGTTAGAGTGCGTAGCAGCGCTAATGAAATCTTATTTTCTTACAGACAATTCCAACCAAGAACGAGATATATCCTGAAGAGGGCATGATCGAGGACGAAGATTTTCCGCCGCTGTTCCATGATGACATCGAGGATACTGGAGATGACGTGTACGACTGGGAGCCGATAGACATTTCCGAGGTCGACGAGATATATTTTCGGAAGATGAAGGCTGAATCGGAGCTTCAAAAAATGATGGCGGAAAACACCAGATTGCGGCAGGAGAATCAACGGCTTAAAACAGCAGCGAAAGGGGTAAGACTTTTTAAGTATTGTTGTTTTAAAATGCTACTAGTTGTTGCAGGAGAAGTGGCGCAGTCGCTCTTTATTTAAATCTTTTATTATACACGTAATTAGGAAGCGTTCAGTGTTTTTGTTTGTTATCTTCAAATTTTGTTATTTCAAGTTGTTCCGTTGTATTTATTGCATTTGTTCTGTTGTTGTCTTCATTTGTTTTGTTGAGTTTAGTTGCGTTGTACTATTCCGTGTTGTAGAATTTATTGTTATGCTGTGAGTTTTGTTTGATATATTTTTGATGTTTTAGTTTTTCTGTAATATTTGGATGTTTCTCAGTAGTATTTAGATTTATTTTATTTATACCGTTATTGTTTTCCGTATTCTGTTGGATTTTCTTATGTTACTTTGAGTTTCAGAGTTGTTATTTTTTTACACTACTGATTTTTCTATTATTTGATTGTTCTATTGTTTTCCGCTGTAGATATTATTAATATTTTTTTCTTTCTTACATTGCATCAAATACATGAGAGCTATCGAGGGGAATCTTCTGGCCTTGGCCTGACTTGCTAGCCTACAACACTGAGAAATGGCTATGAGTAGGTGACACAAGGAGTGACGTGAGTTCATTTTCCAAATTAAAAAAATACAAATTTGTGTTAATATGTTTTATTTCCCATAGGTGATAGATCAAACCGAGGAAATTCATAGAGATGGGGCCAAGTCACGATTTAGCTTTAATATTTTTTTTAACAATTTTTGTTGTAAAATAAAATAAAATAAATTAATTTACAATAAACTAATTTAATGTATATTCTAAAACCGAGTTGTTACTATTTTTTCACTGATGCAATCGAACTCCCTTTAAAAAAAATTTCAAACTTAGACTCAAGTGTTAGGAAAATTTTAAAATTGACGATGACTCCATGTTTCCGGGAGGCTTTAAGTGCATACGATTTTTCAACATAAAGCTAGACTCTCTTTTCATTCCGCCATGGTTTAGGTTTAGGAGCCCTTCGACGAATAATGGATTCTGGGATGGGTTTCGTTTGAGCGCGAAGTGCGCATTCATGGACCAAACGAGAAAATAGTTTAGGTTCCTCCATAGAAGAATTGATTAACCATCTCCGGAATTGATGGCTAGATAAGTGATGTCCACATAAATATATTGTTGGTTTTATTTCTAATCAATGTGTCGCAACTACTGCTACAAACCCCCACTAAATTTCTCAGTGCATAAACACGGACTTACATCCCTGAAGCAAAACAGTGAAATGCTGGCAGTTTGGATACATGCAAGAAGAATGATAAATAGAATTGAAGCAAGGATGGAAATTATGCGACCATGATTCGATCCATGATTAATCGCAAACTGCACAGATCGCGATCTGTACAAGTTGCGATCAACTATTACTCCTCTCCCTTCCCAACAGAATGATGTTCTCTTGATTACTCTGAGTCTATTAATAGATCGCATCAACGGATCTAGATAGAAGAAACGAAAGACTCTTTCCACTCGGTTTGTGTGCAAATCGCAGCAGTAATTTGCTCCACGGAGGCAAGTGTTTCTATAGTATACGATTCGCAGTATCTCGCCTCTCCGCTCAGTTTAGCTCGCCACAACCCGAATGTTACCGAATGTAAAATTAACTCTCCGAGTGCGTCTTTGCAGGCGAGACGGGAGACCGGTGTAAAGCAAAACTGCACTCGTCATCAGCCACTCGTTTCGGACACTGAAAACCAGAGCGATGTGATGCTCAGATCATAAATGTTCGTCAGTAGTAAACAGTCCGAACAATACAACTACAAATACAAATTTGGATACAAATCTTGATGGATAAGTGATCACTACCTTTGGGATCTCAAAACACATTCCACTTGCTATCTAATGATACTAAATTCAAGCAGAGGGAGTGGTCAAGAGCACGTCTTTTAGCAGGAAGTTTAGTGACAAGTGTTGGTGTTATGTTTTATGGAAGGATAGTTCTAAAAACGATTGGCGCTTACTGATCCCCAATCTATATAAATAAAAATGTAAGGCAAAATCTGTTGATAAGCGGAAAACCCGAAGAAGGGATGGTCTGATTTTAGCCTCCTGTATTTTGTTGTATTCGTCTCTTCCCGTAGATCAATATAGTGTAGAGAAAAATCGTAAAATTTTCGGAAAATCCTAAAGGAAGGTCGGAAAATTCGGAAAAATGAATTCCCACATGTTCGAAAATTACATCATCATAAGCGTTGTTAGTCCATTCAATATTTGCGATATCGAAATTGATCTTTGTTCGTAAGTGGGAATGCATTTTCAGGCGAAATAACGCATTCTCATATCATATATCTATAAATAAAAATGGAAGGCCAAATGTGTTGGTAAGCGCAAAACCCGAGGAAGGAATGGTTCAATTTCAGTCATCTATATTTCGTTGTATTCGTCTCTTCCCGTAGATCAATATAGCGGAGAGAAAAATCGGAAAATTCGGAAAATTGAATTCCCATATGTTATACAATTAACTAAGCGTTGCTAGTCCATTTGATGTTGGTGCTAACGAAATTGTTTTTTGTTCGAAAGATGAAAAGGATTTTCAGATGGAATAACGCATTCCTGTATCTTCTATCTATATAAACAAAAATGGAAGGCCAAATGTGTTGGTGTGCCCTAAACCCGAGGAAGGAATGGTCCGATTTGAGCAGTCTTTATTCTGTAATATTCTCTGTATCAAACATGTATTTCATGCAACGGAGAAACATGTTATTTCCAAATGCTTGAAGAATCTTGAGCGAGAATTGTGTCTGAAAATAACTTTATATATATTTTTGTAGAAGTACTAAACAATTTATAGTAAAAGGAAATTGTAAAGGGTCAAAGGGTAATCAATCAATGAAGAGTTCAGTGATTGCACTCAACGTTCACTTAGTAAGAAAACGTGAATGTTTGAAAGTATTCAAATCAAAAAATCTATTTTGGGCGGGACGAAGTTCGTCGCGTCAGCTAGTAGTTGGAATAAAACTGGATGTGAAAAGAAGCTCGATATACAGGAAAAATATATCCCTACGAATAGCCGTCGCTGTCGCCGTTGATGCAACTGTCTGCTGTACCGACGTTTGTGACGGCGGTGACTGAACCGTAGATGTGGTAGTCACTGGGGGCCGACAAAAAAGCCGTTGCACCACTTGTACTACCACCACTGGTGGCCACTTTCGTGATATATGTTAGCGGCAATTGCTTGCTTGCCCGCTGTTGAGTTTGATCCTGTAAATTAAAAAATAACTTAGATCTAGGAATCATAGCGCACCACTATCAAACATACCAGAGGCTGCACTTAGAACATGTAGCTTTCTGTCAGGCGTTTGAATCAGTTGTTGCCCAGGGTTCAGACCACGAACACTAACCTTCCCATCCTTCCCATCACGAATGATTTGCACTTTTTGTGGACCATCTGGTTTGGCGGGCGCGGGAGATTGCTGCCTTTGGTTCGGCTGGGAAGTTGATGCAGAAGCAGACCGTGAAGATTGAGTTATGTTCTGTTGAATAATCTTCGTTGTACCGTCCGGTTCTTTCACAATAATACAACGCTGAACAATGGACTGTTTCGGTGGGTTTGCACCATCTATTCGGAGTAAAATTATAACGATTAACCAGTCGACTCAAAGGCCATTTTTTCCGGTTCCGATTACCTTGTTGCTGTTTGAGTTCCATCGCACGCTTTTGATTGTGTGCTGCCCTCTCTAGCCGAAGTTGTTGTACCATTTGTTAGTTTATTTCCTCCCTCGAGGCCTTACTAGAGATTATGGCCGATTTGTTCGCCAAACTGGAACCTGGGGCACTATTACCATTGCTGGTCGGTGTTGATGAGTTCGACAAATCGCCAGATGACGATGTGTTGTTGGGGTTGGTGGAAGCTTTCCTGTGCTAGTTCGAGTTATTGGTAGGACCTGGGCTGCAGTCAGTTTCTCCTGTTTTTCACCATAAAGTTTGATCTCCCATAGCTCCAACTTGTCAAAGTTCAATTTTATATTTCTAAAACAGAAACACATCACTTGTTTTCAATTTTCATCGAAATCACAACAAATCATGTAACGCAATACATGCACTGTATGTCAAAATGAAAATGTTACAAAAGTAGGCCGGCTTCTATTTTCCCACTCTGATTTCGATCCAAGTAGTCTACTTGGTAGGTGCACACAACATTACTCGTCACTGCTGTTTGAAATTGCAATAGAGAAGCAAGAAGAAATTTCACTCAGCACCAAGATGAACCGAACGAACGTTACATCCCGGATTCCGACTGGCTTGAGGGTTCCGAGAGGCTATCGGGCCACCCAAGCAAATGGAGGTAGAGCGGAATCGGGAGGGAAAGTTCGTTTTCCACCCAAGGTGAGTAAAATCGTGTTAGAGTGCGTAGCAGCGCTAATGAAATCTTATTTTCTTACAGACAATTCCAACCAAGAACGAGATATATCCTGAAGAGGGCATGATCGAGGACGAAGATTTTCCGCCGCTGTTCCATGATGACATCGAGGATACTGGAGATGACGTGTACGACTGGGAGCCGATAGACATTTCCGAGGTCGACGAGATATATTTTCGGAAGATGAAGGCTGAATCGGAGCTTCAAAAAATGATGGCGGAAAACACCAGATTGCAGCAGGAGAATCAACGGCTTAAAACAGCAGCGAAAGGGGTAAGACTTTTTAAGTATTGTTGTTTTAAAATGCTACTAGTTGTTGCAGGAGAAGTGGCGCAGTCGCTCTTTATTTAAATCTTTTATTATACACGTAATTAGGAAGCGTTCAGTGTTTTTGTTTGTTATCTTCAAATTTTGTTATTTCAAGTTGTTCCGTTGTATTTATTGCATTTGTTCTGTTGTTGTCTTCATTTGTTTTGTTGAGTTTAGTTGCGTTGTACTATTCCGTGTTGTAGAATTTATTGTTATGCTGTGAGTTTTGTTTGATATATTTTTGATGTTTTAGTTTTTCTGTAATATTTGGATGTTTCTCAGTAGTATTTAGATTTATTTTATTTATACCGTTATTGTTTTCCGTATTCTGTTGGATTTTCTTATGTTACTTTGAGTTTCAGAGTTGTTATTTTTTTACACTACTGATTTTTCTATTATTTGATTGTTCTATTGTTTTCCGCTGTAGATATTATTAATATTTTTTTCTTTCTTACATTGCATCAAATACATGAGAGCTATCGAGGGGAATCTTCTGGCCTTGGCCTGACTTGCTAGCCTACAACACTGAGAAATGGCTATGAGTAGGTGACACAAGGAGTGACGTGAGTTCATTTTCCAAATTAAAAAAATACAAATTTGTGTTAATATGTTTTATTTCCCATAGGTGATAGATCAAACCGAGGAAATTCATAGAGATGGGGCCAAGTCACGATTTAGCTTTAATATTTTTTTTAACAATTTTTGTTGTAAAATAAAATAAAATAAATTAATTTACAATAAACTAATTTAATGTATATTCTAAAACCGAGTTGTTACTATTTTTTCACTGATGCAATCGAACTCCCTTTAAAAAAATTTCAAACTTAGACTCAAGTGTTAGGAAAATTTTAAAATTGACGATGACTCCATGTTTCCGGGAGGCTTTAAGTGCATACGATTTTTCAACATAAAGCTAGACTCTCTTTTCATTCCGCCATGGTTTAGGTTTAGGAGCCCTTCGACGAATAATGGATTCTGGGATGGGTTTCGTTTGAGCGCGAAGTGCGCATTCATGGACCAAACGAGAAAATAGTTTAGGTTCCTCCATAGAAGAATTGATTAACCATCTCCGGAATTGATGGCTAGATCAGTGATGTCCACATAAATATATTGTTGGTTTTATTTCTAATCAATGTGTTAATTTCTCAGTGTATAAACACGGACTTACATCCCTGCAGCAAAACAGTGAAATGCTGGCAGTTTGGATACATGCAAGAAGAATGATAAATAGAATTGAAGCAAGGATGGAAATTATGCGACCATGATTCGATCCATGATTAATCGCAAACTGCACAAGTACAAGTTGCGATTAACTATTACTCCTCTCCCTTCCCAACAGAATGATGTTCTCTTGATTACTCTGAGTCTATTAATAGATCGCATCAAAGGATCTAGATAGAAGAAACGAAAGACTCTTTCCACTCGGTTTGTGTGCAAATCGCAGCAGTAATTTGCTCCACGGAGGCAAGTGTTTCTACAGTATACGATTCGCAGTATCTCGCCTCTCCGCTCAGTTTAGCTCGCCACAACCCGAATGTTACCGAATGTAAAATTAACTCTCCGAGTGCGTCTTTGCAGGCGAGACGGGAGACCGGTGTAAAGCAAAACTGCACTCGTCATCAGCCACTCGTTTCGGACACTGAAAACCAGAGCGATGTGATGCTCAGATCATAAATGTTCGTCAGTAGTAAACAGTCCGAACAATACAACTACAAATACAAATTTGGATACAAATCTTGATGGATAAGTGATCACTACCTTTGGGATCTCAAAACACATTCCACTTGCTATCTAATGATACTAAATTCAAGCAGAGGGAGTGGGCAAGAGCACGTCTTTTAGCAGGAAGTTTAGTGACAAGTGTTGGTGTTATGTTTTATGGAAGGATAGTTCTAAAAACGAATGGCGCTTACTGATCCCCAATCTATATAAATAAAAATGTAAGGCAAAATATGTTGATAAGCGGAAAACCCGAAGAAGGGATGGTCCGATTTTAGCCTCCTGTATTTTGTTGTATTCGTCTCTTCCCGTAGATCAATATAGTGTAGAGAAAAATCGGAAAATTTTCGGAAAATCCTAAAGGAAGGTCGGAAAATTCGTAAAAATGAATTCCCACATGTTCGAAAATTACATCATCATAAGCGTTGTTAGTCCATTCAATATTTGCGATATCGAAATTGATCTTTGTTCGTAAGTGGGAATGCATTTTCAGGCGAAATAACGCATTCTCATATCATATATCTATAAATAAAAATGGAAGGCCAAATGTGTTGGTAAGCGCAAAACCCGAGGAAGGAATGGTTCAATTTCAGTCATCTATATTTCGTTGTATTCGTCTCTTCCCGTAGATCAATATAGCGGAGAGAAAAATCGGAAAATTCGGAAAATTGAATTCCCATATGTTATACAATTAACTAAGCGTTGCTAGTCCATTTGATGTTGGTGCTAACGAAATTGTTTTTTGTTCGAAAGATGAAAAGGATTTTCAGATGGAATAACGCATTCCTGTATCTTCTATCTATATAAACAAAAATGGAAGGCCAAATGTGTTGGTGTGCCCTAAACCCGAGGAAGGAATGGTCCGATTTGAGCAGTCTTTATTCTGTAATATTCTCTGTATCAAACATGTATTTCATGCAACGGAGAAACATGTTATTTCCAAATGCTTGAAGAATCTTGAGCGAGAATTGTGTCTGAAAATAACTTTATATATATTTTTGTAGAAGTACTAAACAATTTATAGTAAAAGGAAATTGTAAAGGATCAAAGGGTAATCAATCAATGAAGAGTTCAGTGATTGCACTCAACGTTCACTTAGTAAGAAAACGTGAATGTTTGAAAGTATTCAAATCAAAAAATCTATTTTGGGCGGGACGAAGTTCGTCGCGTCAGCTAGTAGTTGGAATAAAACTGGATGTGAAAAGAAGCTCGATATACAGGAAAAATATATCCCTACGAATAGCCGTCGCTGTCGCCGTTGATGCAACTGTCTGCTGTACCGACGTTTGTGACGGCGGTGACTGAACCGTAGATGTGGTAGTCACTGGGGGCCGACAAAAAAGCCGTTGCACCACTTGTACTACCACCACTGGTGGCCACTTTCGTGATATATGTTAGCGGCAATTGCTTGCTTGCCCGCTGTTGAGTTTGATCCTGTAAATTAAAAAATAACTTAGATCTAGGAATCATAGCGCACCACTATCAAACATACCAGAGGCTGCACTTAGAACATGTAGCTTTCTGTCAGGCGTTTGAATCAGTTGTTGCCCAGGGTTCAGACCACGAACACTAACCTTCCCATCCTTCCCATCACGAATGATTTGCACTTTTTGTGGACCATCTGGTTTGGCGGGCGCGGGAGATTGCTGCCTTTGGTTCGGCTGGGAAGTTGATGCAGAAGCAGACCGTGAAGATTGAGTTATGTTCTGTTGAATAATCTTCGTTGTACCGTCCGGTTCTTTCACAATAATACAACGCTGAACAATGGACTGTTTCGGTGGGTTTGCACCATCTATTCGGAGTAAAATTATAACGATTAACCAGTCGACTCAAAGGCCATTTTTTCCGGTTCCGATTACCTTGTTGCTGTTTGAGTTCCATCGCACGCTTTTGATTGTGTGCTGCCCTCTCTAGCCGAAGTTGTTGTACCATTTGTTAGTTTATTTCCTCCCTCGAGCCCTTACTAGAGATTATGGCCGATTTGTTCGCCAAACTAGAACCTGGGGCACTATTACCATTGCTGGTCGGTGTTGATGAGTTCGACAAATCGCCAGATGACGATGTGATGTTACGGGTTGGTGGAAGCTTTCCTGTGCTAGTTCGAGTTATTGGTAGGACCTGGGCTGCAGTCAGTTTCTCCTGTTTTGACGTAGGACTACGTCTTTCATTTCTATACCGGGGTGTAAAATCAAAGTTTCGAAAACGAAAGCGCCGGAGACTGAGATTTTGAGCGTTAATAGTTCCTAAACAACTGAACGAAATGGAATGATAAACACTTCATTCGAAAGATAAAATATCTACGCGTTCTATACTTGTTACTTTTTGATCCAAAAACTTGTTTCAATAGTCTTAAAATTGCTTTCAAAACAGGCTATTGAAATCACCAATCGGTATATAAGCGAGCGCCGCTCGGAAATCCACTCAGTTCTAATTGAACAGCGATTGGAGCATGTTGTCGCTGTTGTGGTGAAGCTCTTCGTTTATCATGAAAGCGCTGATGAACGGTGTCACCAAGAGCCTGTTTGTGCACCCTAGGCCAGAAGGGAATCCATCAGGAGGAGAGTGATGCCACAAACGGTTCCCCGGGAAGACATCGCTACACACACATACACGCACGGAATTCTTTCCGTTTGGATGCCATTCAGCATCGAGAAAGTTCCGGAAAATAATCTGCCAGTTCCTCTGGGAATTTAAAAATACATTCATGTGAAAGAGTTTATTTGAATGTTTTCTATCCATGTAACACTGTGACCAAATACATTTGGTTTTGTGGTTTTTCAATCAATCGCAATTAACAGGATAGCTTCTGAAGATTATTCTTCCCCATCAGTAGGATATTTCCGTATCCAATATTGGATGCATAAAACCTTGTGCCTCCAACGTAACGCTCTCGTTTTCGAAGTCTCCCAAATATTCATTTATTCATTCATTCAGAATGGATTTAGATTCAACTTCAAACAAATGATCTCCAAATCAACGATAGTCCTACGTCACCCTTGCGGTTATACCATAGATATAACCCACTTCCTGTTTTTCACCATAAAGTTTGATCTCCCATAGCTCCAACTTGTCAAAGTTCAATTTTATATTTCTAAAACAGAAACACATCACTTGTTTTCAATTTTCATCGAAATCACAACAAATCATGTAACGCAATACATGCACTGTATGTCAAAATGAAAATGTTACAAAAGTAGGCCGGCTTCTATTTTCCCACTCTGATTTCGATCCAAGTAGTCTACTTGGTAGGTGCACACAACATTACTCGTCACTGCTGTTTGAAATTGCAATAGAGAAGCAAGAAGAAATTTCACTCAGCACCAAGATGAACCGAACGAACGTTACATCCCGGATTCCGACTGGCTTGAGGGTTCCGAGAGGCTATCGGGCCACCCAAGCAAATGGAGGTAGAGCGGAATCGGGAGGGAAAGTTCGTTTTCCACCCAAGGTGAGTAAAATCGTGTTAGAGTGCGTAGCAGCGCTAATGAAATCTTATTTTCTTACAGACAATTCTAACCAAGAACGAGATATATCCTGAAGAGGGCATGATCGAGGACGAAGATTTTCCGCCGCTGTTCCATGATGACATCGAGGATACTGGAGATGACGTGTACGACTGGGAGCCGATAGACATTTCCGAGGTCGACGAGATATATTTTCGGAAGATGAAGGCTGAATCGGAGCTTCAAAAAATGATGGCGGAAAACACCAGATTGCGGCAGGAGAATCAACGGCTTAAAACAGCAGCGAAAGGGGTAAGACTTTTTAAGTATTGTTGTTTTAAAATGCTACTAGTTGTTGCAGGAGAAGTGGCGCAGTCGCTCTTTATTTAAATCTTTTATTATACACGTAATTAGGAAGCGTTCAGTGTTTTTGTTTGTTATCTTCAAATTTTGTTATTTCAAGTTGTTCCGTTGTATTTATTGCATTTGTTCTGTTGTTGTCTTCATTTGTTTTGTTGAGTTTAGTTGCGTTGTACTATTCCGTGTTGTAGAATTTATTGTTATGCTGTGAGTTTTGTTTGATATATTTTTGATGTTTTAGTTTTTCTGTAATATTTGGATGTTTCTCAGTAGTATTTAGATTTATTTTATTTATACCGTTATTGTTTTCCGTATTCTGTTGGATTTTCTTATGTTACTTTGAGTTTCAGAGTTGTTATTTTTTTACACTACTGATTTTTCTATTATTTGATTGTTCTATTGTTTTCCGCTGTAGATATTATTAATATTTTTTTCTTTCTTACATTGCATCAAATACATGAGAGCTATCGAGGGGAATCTTCTGGCCTTGGCCTGACTTGCTAGCCTACAACACTGAGAAATGGCTATGAGTAGGTGACACAAGGAGTGACGTGAGTTCATTTTCCAAATTAAAAAAATACAAATTTGTGTTAATATGTTTTATTTCCCATAGGTGATAGATCAAACCGAGGAAATTCATAGAGATGGGGCCAAGTCACGATTTAGCTTTAATATTTTTTTTAACAATTTTTGTTGTAAAATAAAATAAAATAAATTAATTTACAATAAACTAATTTAATGTATATTCTAAAACCGAGTTGTTACTATTTTTTCACTGATGCAATCGAACTCCCTTTAAAAAAATTTCAAACTTAGACTCAAGTGTTAGGAAAATTTTAAAATTGACGATGACTCCATGTTTCCGGGAGGCTTTAAGTGCATACGATTTTTCAACATAAAGCTAGACTCTCTTTTCATTCCGCCATGGTTTAGGTTTAGGAGCCCTTCGACGAATAATGGATTCTGGGATGGGTTTCGTTTGAGCGCGAAGTGCGCATTCATGGACCAAACGAGAAAATAGTTTAGGTTCCTCCATAGAAGAATTGATTAACCATCTCCGGAATTGATGGCTAGATAAGTGATGTCCACATAAATATATTGTTGGTTTTATTTCTAATCAATGTGTCGCAACTACTGCTACAAACCCCCACTAAATTTCTCAGTGCATAAACACGGACTTACATCCCTGAAGCAAAACAGTGAAATGCTGGCAGTTTGGATACATGCAAGAAGAATGATAAATAGAATTGAAGCAAGGATGGAAATTATGCGACCATGATTCGATCCATGATTAATCGCAAACTGCACAGATCGCGATCTGTACAAGTTGCGATCAACTATTACTCCTCTCCCTTCCCAACAGAATGATGTTCTCTTGATTACTCTGAGTCTATTAATAGATCGCATCAACGGATCTAGATAGAAGAAACGAAAGACTCTTTCCACTCGGTTTGTGTGCAAATCGCAGCAGTAATTTGCTCCACGGAGGCAAGTGTTTCTATAGTATACGATTCGCAGTATCTCGCCTCTCCGCTCAGTTTAGCTCGCCACAACCCGAATGTTACCGAATGTAAAATTAACTCTCCGAGTGCGTCTTTGCAGGCGAGACGGGAGACCGGTGTAAAGCAAAACTGCACTCGTCATCAGCCACTCGTTTCGGACACTGAAAACCAGAGCGATGTGATGCTCAGATCATAAATGTTCGTCAGTAGTAAACAGTCCGAACAATACAACTACAAATACAAATTTGGATACAAATCTTGATGGATAAGTGATCACTACCTTTGGGATCTCAAAACACATTCCACTTGCTATCTAATGATACTAAATTCAAGCAGAGGGAGTGGGCAAGAGCACGTCTTTTAGCAGGAAGTTTAGTGACAAGTGTTGGTGTTATGTTTTATGGAAGGATAGTTCTAAAAACGAATGGCGCTTACTGATCCCCAATCTATATAAATAAAAATGTAAGGCAAAATATGTTGATAAGCGGAAAACCCGAAGAAGGGATGGTCCGATTTTAGCCTCCTGTATTTTGTTGTATTCGTCTCTTCCCGTAGATCAATATAGTGTAGAGAAAAATCGGAAAATTTTCGGAAAATCCTAAAGGAAGGTCGGAAAATTCGTAAAAATGAATTCCCACATGTTCGAAAATTACATCATCATAAGCGTTGTTAGTCCATTCAATATTTGCGATATCGAAATTGATCTTTGTTCGTAAGTGGGAATGCATTTTCAGGCGAAATAACGCATTCTCATATCATATATCTATAAATAAAAATGGAAGGCCAAATGTGTTGGTAAGCGCAAAACCCGAGGAAGGAATGGTTCAATTTCAGTCATCTATATTTCGTTGTATTCGTCTCTTCCCGTAGATCAATATAGCGGAGAGAAAAATCGGAAAATTCGGAAAATTGAATTCCCATATGTTATACAATTAACTAAGCGTTGCTAGTCCATTTGATGTTGGTGCTAACGAAATTGTTTTTTGTTCGAAAGATGAAAAGGATTTTCAGATGGAATAACGCATTCCTGTATCTTCTATCTATATAAACAAAAATGGAAGGCCAAATGTGTTGGTGTGCCCTAAACCCGAGGAAGGAATGGTCCGATTTGAGCAGTCTTTATTCTGTAATATTCTCTGTATCAAACATGTATTTCATGCAACGGAGAAACATGTTATTTCCAAATGCTTGAAGAATCTTGAGCGAGAATTGTGTCTGAAAATAACTTTATATATATTTTTGTAGAAGTACTAAACAATTTATAGTAAAAGGAAATTGTAAAGGATCAAAGGGTAATCAATCAATGAAGAGTTCAGTGATTGCACTCAACGTTCACTTAGTAAGAAAACGTGAATGTTTGAAAGTATTCAAATCAAAAAATCTATTTTGGGCGGGACGAAGTTCGTCGCGTCAGCTAGTAGTTGGAATAAAACTGGATGTGAAAAGAAGCTCGATATACAGGAAAAATATATCCCTACGAATAGCCGTCGCTGTCGCCGTTGATGCAACTGTCTGCTGTACCGACGTTTGTGACGGCGGTGACTGAACCGTAGATGTGGTAGTCACTGGGGGCCGACAAAAAAGCCGTTGCACCACTTGTACTACCACCACTGGTGGCCACTTTCGTGATATATGTTAGCGGCAATTGCTTGCTTGCCCGCTGTTGAGTTTGATCCTGTAAATTAAAAAATAACTTAGATCTAGGAATCATAGCGCACCACTATCAAACATACCAGAGGCTGCACTTAGAACATGTAGCTTTCTGTCAGGCGTTTGAATCAGTTGTTGCCCAGGGTTCAGACCACGAACACTAACCTTCCCATCCTTCCCATCACGAATGATTTGCACTTTTTGTGGACCATCTGGTTTGGCGGGCGCGGGAGATTGCTGCCTTTGGTTCGGCTGGGAAGTTGATGCAGAAGCAGACCGTGAAGATTGAGTTATGTTCTGTTGAATAATCTTCGTTGTACCGTCCGGTTCTTTCACAATAATACAACGCTGAACAATGGACTGTTTCGGTGGGTTTGCACCATCTATTCGGAGTAAAATTATAACGATTAACCAGTCGACTCAAAGGCCATTTTTTCCGGTTCCGATTACCTTGTTGCTGTTTGAGTTCCATCGCACGCTTTTGATTGTGTGCTGCCCTCTCTAGCCGAAGTTGTTGTACCATTTGTTAGTTTATTTCCTCCCTCGAGCCCTTACTAGAGATTATGGCCGATTTGTTCGCCAAACTAGAACCTGGGGCACTATTACCATTGCTGGTCGGTGTTGATGAGTTCGACAAATCGCCAGATGACGATGTGATGTTACGGGTTGGTGGAAGCTTTCCTGTGCTAGTTCGAGTTATTGGTAGGACCTGGGCTGCAGTCAGTTTCTCCTGTTTTGACGTAGGACTACGTCTTTCATTTCTATACCGGGGTGTAAAATCAAAGTTTCGAAAACGAAAGCGCCGGAGACTGAGATTTTGAGCGTTAATAGTTCCTAAACAACTGAACGAAATGGAATGATAAACACTTCATTCGAAAGATAAAATATCTACGCGTTCTATACTTGTTACTTTTTGATCCAAAAACTTGTTTCAATAGTCTTAAAATTGCTTTCAAAACAGGCTATTGAAATCACCAATCGGTATATAAGCGAGCGCCGCTCGGAAATCCACTCAGTTCTAATTGAACAGCGATTGGAGCATGTTGTCGCTGTTGTGGTGAAGCTCTTCGTTTATCATGAAAGCGCTGATGAACGGTGTCACCAAGAGCCTGTTTGTGCACCCTAGGCCAGAAGGGAATCCATCAGGAGGAGAGTGATGCCACAAACGGTTCCCCGGGAAGACATCGCTACACACACATACACGCACGGAATTCTTTCCGTTTGGATGCCATTCAGCATCGAGAAAGTTCCGGAAAATAATCTGCCAGTTCCTCTGGGAATTTAAAAATACATTCATGTGAAAGAGTTTATTTGAATGTTTTCTATCCATGTAACACTGTGACCAAATACATTTGGTTTTGTGGTTTTTCAATCAATCGCAATTAACAGGATAGCTTCTGAAGATTATTCTTCCCCATCAGTAGGATATTTCCGTATCCAATATTGGATGCATAAAACCTTGTGCCTCCAACGTAACGCTCTCGTTTTCGAAGTCTCCCAAATATTCATTTATTCATTCAT
Organism: Toxorhynchites rutilus septentrionalis; assembly: GCF_029784135.1. Lineage (NCBI taxonomy): Eukaryota > Metazoa > Arthropoda > Insecta > Diptera > Culicidae > Toxorhynchites > Toxorhynchites rutilus. The sequence continues at coordinate 490,645 of NW_026600135.1, read as the reverse complement.
TCAGAATGGATTTAGATTCAACTTCAAACAAATGATCTCCAAATCAACGATAGTCCTACGTCACCCTTGCGGTTATACCATAGATATAACCCACTTCCTGTTTTTCACCATAAAGTTTGATCTCCCATAGCTCCAACTTGTCAAAGTTCAATTTTATATTTCTAAAACAGAAACACATCACTTGTTTTCAATTTTCATCGAAATCACAACAAATCATGTAACGCAATACATGCACTGTATGTCAAAATGAAAATGTTACAAAAGTAGGCCGGCTTCTATTTTCCCACTCTGATTTCGATCCAAGTAGTCTACTTGGTAGGTGCACACAACATTACTCGTCACTGCTGTTTGAAATTGCAATAGAGAAGCAAGAAGAAATTTCACTCAGCACCAAGATGAACCGAACGAACGTTACATCCCGGATTCCGACTGGCTTGAGGGTTCCGAGAGGCTATCGGGCCACCCAAGCAAATGGAGGTAGAGCGGAATCGGGAGGGAAAGTTCGTTTTCCACCCAAGGTGAGTAAAATCGTGTTAGAGTGCGTAGCAGCGCTAATGAAATCTTATTTTCTTACAGACAATTCTAACCAAGAACGAGATATATCCTGAAGAGGGCATGATCGAGGACGAAGATTTTCCGCCGCTGTTCCATGATGACATCGAGGATACTGGAGATGACGTGTACGACTGGGAGCCGATAGACATTTCCGAGGTCGACGAGATATATTTTCGGAAGATGAAGGCTGAATCGGAGCTTCAAAAAATGATGGCGGAAAACACCAGATTGCGGCAGGAGAATCAACGGCTTAAAACAGCAGCGAAAGGGGTAAGACTTTTTAAGTATTGTTGTTTTAAAATGCTACTAGTTGTTGCAGGAGAAGTGGCGCAGTCGCTCTTTATTTAAATCTTTTATTATACACGTAATTAGGAAGCGTTCAGTGTTTTTGTTTGTTATCTTCAAATTTTGTTATTTCAAGTTGTTCCGTTGTATTTATTGCATTTGTTCTGTTGTTGTCTTCATTTGTTTTGTTGAGTTTAGTTGCGTTGTACTATTCCGTGTTGTAGAATTTATTGTTATGCTGTGAGTTTTGTTTGATATATTTTTGATGTTTTAGTTTTTCTGTAATATTTGGATGTTTCTCAGTAGTATTTAGATTTATTTTATTTATACCGTTATTGTTTTCCGTATTCTGTTGGATTTTCTTATGTTACTTTGAGTTTCAGAGTTGTTATTTTTTTACACTACTGATTTTTCTATTATTTGATTGTTCTATTGTTTTCCGCTGTAGATATTATTAATATTTTTTTCTTTCTTACATTGCATCAAATACATGAGAGCTATCGAGGGGAATCTTCTGGCCTTGGCCTGACTTGCTAGCCTACAACACTGAGAAATGGCTATGAGTAGGTGACACAAGGAGTGACGTGAGTTCATTTTCCAAATTAAAAAAATACAAATTTGTGTTAATATGTTTTATTTCCCATAGGTGATAGATCAAACCGAGGAAATTCATAGAGATGGGGCCAAGTCACGATTTAGCTTTAATATTTTTTTTAACAATTTTTGTTGTAAAATAAAATAAAATAAATTAATTTACAATAAACTAATTTAATGTATATTCTAAAACCGAGTTGTTACTATTTTTTCACTGATGCAATCGAACTCCCTTTAAAAAAATTTCAAACTTAGACTCAAGTGTTAGGAAAATTTTAAAATTGACGATGACTCCATGTTTCCGGGAGGCTTTAAGTGCATACGATTTTTCAACATAAAGCTAGACTCTCTTTTCATTCCGCCATGGTTTAGGTTTAGGAGCCCTTCGACGAATAATGGATTCTGGGATGGGTTTCGTTTGAGCGCGAAGTGCGCATTCATGGACCAAACGAGAAAATAGTTTAGGTTCCTCCATAGAAGAATTGATTAACCATCTCCGGAATTGATGGCTAGATCAGTGATGTCCACATAAATATATTGTTGGTTTTATTTCTAATCAATGTGTTAATTTCTCAGTGTATAAACACGGACTTACATCCCTGCAGCAAAACAGTGAAATGCTGGCAGTTTGGATACATGCAAGAAGAATGATAAATAGAATTGAAGCAAGGATGGAAATTATGCGACCATGATTCGATCCATGATTAATCGCAAACTGCACAAGTACAAGTTGCGATTAACTATTACTCCTCTCCCTTCCCAACAGAATGATGTTCTCTTGATTACTCTGAGTCTATTAATAGATCGCATCAAAGGATCTAGATAGAAGAAACGAAAGACTCTTTCCACTCGGTTTGTGTGCAAATCGCAGCAGTAATTTGCTCCACGGAGGCAAGTGTTTCTACAGTATACGATTCGCAGTATCTCGCCTCTCCGCTCAGTTTAGCTCGCCACAACCCGAATGTTACCGAATGTAAAATTAACTCTCCGAGTGCGTCTTTGCAGGCGAGACGGGAGACCGGTGTAAAGCAAAACTGCACTCGTCATCAGCCACTCGTTTCGGACACTGAAAACCAGAGCGATGTGATGCTCAGATCATAAATGTTCGTCAGTAGTAAACAGTCCGAACAATACAACTACAAATACAAATTTGGATACAAATCTTGATGGATAAGTGATCACTACCTTTGGGATCTCAAAACACATTCCACTTGCTATCTAATGATACTAAATTCAAGCAGAGGGAGTGGCCAAGAGCACGTCTTTTAGCAGGAAGTTTAGTGACAAGTGTTGGTGTTATGTTTTATGGAAGGATAGTTCTAAAAACGAATGGCGCTTACTGATCCCCAATCTATATAAATAAAAATGTAAGGCAAAATATGTTGATAAGCGGAAAACCCGAAGAAGGGATGGTCCGATTTTAGCCTCCTGTATTTTGTTGTATTCGTCTCTTCCCGTAGATCAATATAGTGTAGAGAAAAATCGGAAAATTTTCGGAAAATCCTAAAGGAAGGTCGGAAAATTCGTAAAAATGAATTCCCACATGTTCGAAAATTACATCATCATAAGCGTTGTTAGTCCATTCAATATTTGCGATATCGAAATTGATCTTTGTTCGTAAGTGGGAATGCATTTTCAGGCGAAATAACGCATTCTCATATCATATATCTATAAATAAAAATGGAAGGCCAAATGTGTTGGTAAGCGCAAAACCCGAGGAAGGAATGGTTCAATTTCAGTCATCTATATTTCGTTGTATTCGTCTCTTCCCGTAGATCAATATAGCGGAGAGAAAAATCGGAAAATTCGGAAAATTGAATTCCCATATGTTATACAATTAACTAAGCGTTGCTAGTCCATTTGATGTTGGTGCTAACGAAATTGTTTTTTGTTCGAAAGATGAAAAGGATTTTCAGATGGAATAACGCATTCCTGTATCTTCTATCTATATAAACAAAAATGGAAGGCCAAATGTGTTGGTGTGCCCTAAACCCGAGGAAGGAATGGTCCGATTTGAGCAGTCTTTATTCTGTAATATTCTCTGTATCAAACATGTATTTCATGCAACGGAGAAACATGTTATTTCCAAATGCTTGAAGAATCTTGAGCGAGAATTGTGTCTGAAAATAACTTTATATATATTTTTGTAGAAGTACTAAACAATTTATAGTAAAAGGAAATTGTAAAGGATCAAAGGGTAATCAATCAATGAAGAGTTCAGTGATTGCACTCAACGTTCACTTAGTAAGAAAACGTGAATGTTTGAAAGTATTCAAATCAAAAAATCTATTTTGGGCGGGACGAAGTTCGTCGCGTCAGCTAGTAGTTGGAATAAAACTGGATGTGAAAAGAAGCTCGATATACAGGAAAAATATATCCCTACGAATAGCCGTCGCTGTCGCCGTTGATGCAACTGTCTGCTGTACCGACGTTTGTGACGGCGGTGACTGAACCGTAGATGTGGTAGTCACTGGGGGCCGACAAAAAAGCCGTTGCACCACTTGTACTACCACCACTGGTGGCCACTTTCGTGATATATGTTAGCGGCAATTGCTTGCTTGCCCGCTGTTGAGTTTGATCCTGTAAATTAAAAAATAACTTAGATCTAGGAATCATAGCGCACCACTATCAAACATACCAGAGGCTGCACTTAGAACATGTAGCTTTCTGTCAGGCGTTTGAATCAGTTGTTGCCCAGGGTTCAGACCACGAACACTAACCTTCCCATCCTTCCCATCACGAATGATTTGCACTTTTTGTGGACCATCTGGTTTGGCGGGCGCGGGAGATTGCTGCCTTTGGTTCGGCTGGGAAGTTGATGCAGAAGCAGACCGTGAAGATTGAGTTATGTTCTGTTGAATAATCTTCGTTGTACCGTCCGGTTCTTTCACAATAATACAACGCTGAACAATGGACTGTTTCGGTGGGTTTGCACCATCTATTCGGAGTAAAATTATAACGATTAACCAGTCGACTCAAAGGCCATTTTTTCCGGTTCCGATTACCTTGTTGCTGTTTGAGTTCCATCGCACGCTTTTGATTGTGTGCTGCCCTCTCTAGCCGAAGTTGTTGTACCATTTGTTAGTTTATTTCCTCCCTCGAGCCCTTACTAGAGATTATGGCCGATTTGTTCGCCAAACTAGAACCTGGGGCACTATTACCATTGCTGGTCGGTGTTGATGAGTTCGACAAATCGCCAGATGACGATGTGATGTTACGGGTTGGTGGAAGCTTTCCTGTGCTAGTTCGAGTTATTGGTAGGACCTGGGCTGCAGTCAGTTTCTCCTGTTTTGACGTAGGACTACGTCTTTCATTTCTATACCGGGGTGTAAAATCAAAGTTTCGAAAACGAAAGCGCCGGAGACTGAGATTTTGAGCGTTAATAGTTCCTAAACAACTGAACGAAATGGAATGATAAACACTTCATTCGAAAGATAAAATATCTACGCGTTCTATACTTGTTACTTTTTGATCCAAAAACTTGTTTCAATAGTCTTAAAATTGCTTTCAAAACAGGCTATTGAAATCACCAATCGGTATATAAGCGAGCGCCGCTCGGAAATCCACTCAGTTCTAATTGAACAGCGATTGGAGCATGTTGTCGCTGTTGTGGTGAAGCTCTTCGTTTATCATGAAAGCGCTGATGAACGGTGTCACCAAGAGCCTGTTTGTGCACCCTAGGCCAGAAGGGAATCCATCAGGAGGAGAGTGATGCCACAAACGGTTCCCCGGGAAGACATCGCTACACACACATACACGCACGGAATTCTTTCCGTTTGGATGCCATTCAGCATCGAGAAAGTTCCGGAAAATAATCTGCCAGTTCCTCTGGGAATTTAAAAATACATTCATGTGAAAGAGTTTATTTGAATGTTTTCTATCCATGTAACACTGTGACCAAATACATTTGGTTTTGTGGTTTTTCAATCAATCGCAATTAACAGGATAGCTTCTGAAGATTATTCTTCCCCATCAGTAGGATATTTCCGTATCCAATATTGGATGCATAAAACCTTGTGCCTCCAACGTAACGCTCTCGTTTTCGAAGTCTCCCAAATATTCATTTATTCATTCATTCAGAATGGATTTAGATTCAACTTCAAACAAATGATCTCCAAATCAACGATAGTCCTACGTCACCCTTGCGGTTATACCATAGATATAACCCACTTCCTGTTTTTCACCATAAAGTTTGATCTCCCATAGCTCCAACTTGTCAAAGTTCAATTTTATATTTCTAAAACAGAAACACATCACTTGTTTTCAATTTTCATCGAAATCACAACAAATCATGTAACGCAATACATGCACTGTATGTCAAAATGAAAATGTTACAAAAGTAGGCCGGCTTCTATTTTCCCACTCTGATTTCGATCCAAGTAGTCTACTTGGTAGGTGCACACAACATTACTCGTCACTGCTGTTTGAAATTGCAATAGAGAAGCAAGAAGAAATTTCACTCAGCACCAAGATGAACCGAACGAACGTTACATCCCGGATTCCGACTGGCTTGAGGGTTCCGAGAGGCTATCGGGCCACCCAAGCAAATGGAGGTAGAGCGGAATCGGGAGGGAAAGTTCGTTTTCCACCCAAGGTGAGTAAAATCGTGTTAGAGTGCGTAGCAGCGCTAATGAAATCTTATTTTCTTACAGACAATTCTAACCAAGAACGAGATATATCCTGAAGAGGGCATGATCGAGGACGAAGATTTTCCGCCGCTGTTCCATGATGACATCGAGGATACTGGAGATGACGTGTACGACTGGGAGCCGATAGACATTTCCGAGGTCGACGAGATATATTTTCGGAAGATGAAGGCTGAATCGGAGCTTCAAAAAATGATGGCGGAAAACACCAGATTGCGGCAGGAGAATCAACGGCTTAAAACAGCAGCGAAAGGGGTAAGACTTTTTAAGTATTGTTGTTTTAAAATGCTACTAGTTGTTGCAGGAGAAGTGGCGCAGTCGCTCTTTATTTAAATCTTTTATTATACACGTAATTAGGAAGCGTTCAGTGTTTTTGTTTGTTATCTTCAAATTTTGTTATTTCAAGTTGTTCCGTTGTATTTATTGCATTTGTTCTGTTGTTGTCTTCATTTGTTTTGTTGAGTTTAGTTGCGTTGTACTATTCCGTGTTGTAGAATTTATTGTTATGCTGTGAGTTTTGTTTGATATATTTTTGATGTTTTAGTTTTTCTGTAATATTTGGATGTTTCTCAGTAGTATTTAGATTTATTTTATTTATACCGTTATTGTTTTCCGTATTCTGTTGGATTTTCTTATGTTACTTTGAGTTTCAGAGTTGTTATTTTTTTACACTACTGATTTTTCTATTATTTGATTGTTCTATTGTTTTCCGCTGTAGATATTATTAATATTTTTTTCTTTCTTACATTGCATCAAATACATGAGAGCTATCGAGGGGAATCTTCTGGCCTTGGCCTGACTTGCTAGCCTACAACACTGAGAAATGGCTATGAGTAGGTGACACAAGGAGTGACGTGAGTTCATTTTCCAAATTAAAAAAATACAAATTTGTGTTAATATGTTTTATTTCCCATAGGTGATAGATCAAACCGAGGAAATTCATAGAGATGGGGCCAAGTCACGATTTAGCTTTAATATTTTTTTTAACAATTTTTGTTGTAAAATAAAATAAAATAAATTAATTTACAATAAACTAATTTAATGTATATTCTAAAACCGAGTTGTTACTATTTTTTCACTGATGCAATCGAACTCCCTTTAAAAAAATTTCAAACTTAGACTCAAGTGTTAGGAAAATTTTAAAATTGACGATGACTCCATGTTTCCGGGAGGCTTTAAGTGCATACGATTTTTCAACATAAAGCTAGACTCTCTTTTCATTCCGCCATGGTTTAGGTTTAGGAGCCCTTCGACGAATAATGGATTCTGGGATGGGTTTCGTTTGAGCGCGAAGTGCGCATTCATGGACCAAACGAGAAAATAGTTTAGGTTCCTCCATAGAAGAATTGATTAACCATCTCCGGAATTGATGGCTAGATCAGTGATGTCCACATAAATATATTGTTGGTTTTATTTCTAATCAATGTGTTAATTTCTCAGTGTATAAACACGGACTTACATCCCTGCAGCAAAACAGTGAAATGCTGGCAGTTTGGATACATGCAAGAAGAATGATAAATAGAATTGAAGCAAGGATGGAAATTATGCGACCATGATTCGATCCATGATTAATCGCAAACTGCACAAGTACAAGTTGCGATTAACTATTACTCCTCTCCCTTCCCAACAGAATGATGTTCTCTTGATTACTCTAAGTCTATTAATAGATCGCATCAAAGGATCTAGATAGAAGAAACGAAAGACTCTTTCCACTCGGTTTGTGTGCAAATCGCAGCAGTAATTTGCTCCACGGAGGCAAGTGTTTCTACAGTATACGATTCGCAGTATCTCGCCTCTCCGCTCAGTTTAGCTCGCCACAACCCGAATGTTACCGAATGTAAAATTAACTCTCCGAGTGCGTCTTTGCAGGCGAGACGGGAGACCGGTGTAAAGCAAAACTGCACTCGTCATCAGCCACTCGTTTCGGACACTGAAAACCAGAGCGATGTGATGCTCAGATCATAAATGTTCGTCAGTAGTAAACAGTCCGAACAATACAACTACAAATACAAATTTGGATACAAATCTTGATGGATAAGTGATCACTACCTTTGGGATCTCAAAACACATTCCACTTGCTATCTAATGATACTAAATTCAAGCAGAGGGAGTGGCCAAGAGCACGTCTTTTAGCAGGAAGTTTAGTGACAAGTGTTGGTGTTATGTTTTATGGAAGGATAGTTCTAAAAACGAATGGCGCTTACTGATCCCCATTCTATATAAATAAAAATGTAAGGCAAAATATGTTGATAAGCGGAAAACCCGAAGAAGGGATGGTCCGATTTTAGCCTCCTGTATTTTGTTGTATTCGTCTCTTCCCGTAGATCAATATAGTGTAGAGAAAAATCGGAAAATTTTCGGAAAATCCTAAAGGAAGGTCGGAAAATTCGTAAAAATGAATTCCCACATGTTCGAAAATTACATCATCATAAGCGTTGTTAGTCCATTCAATATTTGCGATATCGAAATTGATCTTTGTTCGTAAGTGGGAATGCATTTTCAGGCGAAATAACGCATTCTCATATCATATATCTATAAATAAAAATGGAAGGCCAAATGTGTTGGTAAGCGCAAAACCCGAGGAAGGAATGGTTCAATTTCAGTCATCTATATTTCGTTGTATTCGTCTCTTCCCGTAGATCAATATAGCGGAGAGAAAAATCGGAAAATTCGGAAAATTGAATTCCCATATGTTATACAATTAACTAAGCGTTGCTAGTCCATTTGATGTTGGTGCTAACGAAATTGTTTTTTGTTCGAAAGATGAAAAGGATTTTCAGATGGAATAACGCATTCCTGTATCTTCTATCTATATAAACAAAAATGGAAGGCCAAATGTGTTGGTGTGCCCTAAACCCGAGGAAGGAATGGTCCGATTTGAGCAGTCTTTATTCTGTAATATTCTCTGTATCAAACATGTATTTCATGCAACGGAGAAACATGTTATTTCCAAATGCTTGAAGAATCTTGAGCGAGAATTGTGTCTGAAAATAACTTTATATATATTTTTGTAGAAGTACTAAACAATTTATAGTAAAAGGAAATTGTAAAGGGTCAAAGGGTAATCAATCAATGAAGAGTTCAGTGATTGCACTCAACGTTCACTTAGTAAGAAAACGTGAATGTTTGAAAGTATTCAAATCAAAAAATCTATTTTGGGCGGGACGAAGTTCGTCGCGTCAGCTAGTAGTTGGAATAAAACTGGATGTGAAAAGAAGCTCGATATACAGGAAAAATATATCCCTACGAATAGCCGTCGCTGTCGCCGTTGATGCAACTGTCTGCTGTACCGACGTTTGTGACGGCGGTGACTGAACCGTAGATGTGGTAGTCACTGGGGGCCGACAAAAAAGCCGTTGCACCACTTGTACTACCACCACTGGTGGCCACTTTCGTGATATATGTTAGCGGCAATTGCTTGCTTGCCCGCTGTTGAGTTTGATCCTGTAAATTAAAAAAAAACTTAGATCTAGGAATCATAGCGCACCACTATCAAACATACCAGAGGCTGCACTTAGAACATGTAGCTTTCTGTCAGGCGTTTGAATCAGTTGTTGCCCAGGGTTCAGACCACGAACGCTAACCTTCCCATCTTTCCCATCACGAATGATTTGCACTTTTTGTGGACCATCTGGTTTGGCGGGCGCGGGAGATTGCTGCCTTTGGTTCGGCTGGGAAGTTGATGCAGAAGCAGACCGTGAAGATTGAGTTATGTTCTGTTGAATAATCTTCGTTGTACCGTCCGGTTCTTTCACAATAATACAACGCTGAACAATGGACTGTTTCGGTGGGTTTGCACCATCTATTCGGAGTAAAATTATAACGATTAACCAGTCGACTCAAAGGCCATTTTTTCCGGTTCCGATTACCTTGTTGCTGTTTGAGTTCCATCGCACGCTTTTGATTGTGTGCTGCCCTCTCTAGCCGAAGTTGTTGTACCATTTGTTAGTTTATTTCCTCCCTCGAGCCCTTACTAGAGATTATGGCCGATTTGTTCGCCAAACTGGAACCTGGGGCACTATTACCATTGCTGGTCGGTGTTGATGAGTTCGACAAATCGCCAGATGACGATGTGTTGTTACGGGTTGGTGGAAGCTTTCCTGTGCTAGTTCGAGTTATTGGTAGGACCTGGGCTGCAGTCAGTTTCTCCTGTTTTGACGTAGGACTACGTCTTTCATTTCTATACCGGGGTGTAAAATCAAAGTTTCGAAAACGAAAGCGCCGGAGACTGAGATTTTGAGCGTTAATAGTTCCTAAACAACTGAACGAAATGGAATGATAAACACTTCATTCGAAAGATAAAATATCTACGCGTTCTATACTTGTTACTTTTTGATCCAAAAACTTGTTTCAATAGTCTTAAAATTGCTTTCAAAACAGGCTATTGAAATCACCAATCGGTATATAAGCGAGCGCCGCTCGGAAATCCACTCAGTTCTAATTGAACAGCGATTGGAGCATGTTGTCGCTGTTGTGGTGAAGCTCTTCGTTTATCATGAAAGCGCTGATGAACGGTGTCACCAAGAGCCTGTTTGTGCACCCTAGGCCAGAAGGGAATCCATCAGGAGGAGAGTGATGCCACAAACGGTTCCCCGGGAAGACATCGCTACACACACATACACGCACGGAATTCTTTCCGTTTGGATGCCATTCAGCATCGAGAAAGTTCCGGAAAATAATCTGCCAGTTCCTCTGGGAATTTAAAAATACATTCATGTGAAAGAGTTTATTTGAATGTTTTCTATCCATGTAACACTGTGACCAAATACATTTGGTTTTGTGGTTTTTCAATCAATCGCAATTAACAGGATAGCTTCTGAAGATTATTCTTCCCCATCAGTAGGATATTTCCGTATCCAATATTGGATGCATAAAACCTTGTGCCTCCAACGTAACGCTCTCGTTTTCGAAGTCTCCCAAATATTCATTTATTCATTCATTCAGAATGGATTTAGATTCAACTTCAAACAAATGATCTCCAAATCAACGATAGTCCTACGTCACCCTTGCGGTTATACCATAGATATAACCCACTTCCTGTTTTTCACCATAAAGTTTGATCTCCCATAGCTCCAACTTGTCAAAGTTCAATTTTATATTTCTAAAACAGAAACACATCACTTGTTTTCAATTTTCATCGAAATCACAACAAATCATGTAACGCAATACATGCACTGTATGTCAAAATGAAAATGTTACAAAAGTAGGCCGGCTTCTATTTTCCCACTCTGATTTCGATCCAAGTAGTCTACTTGGTAGGTGCACACAACATTACTCGTCACTGCTGTTTGAAATTGCAATAGAGAAGCAAGAAGAAATTTCACTCAGCACCAAGATGAACCGAACGAACGTTACATCCCGGATTCCGACTGGCTTGAGGGTTCCGAGAGGCTATCGGGCCACCCAAGCAAATGGAGGTAGAGCGGAATCGGGAGGGAAAGTTCGTTTTCCACCCAAGGTGAGTAAAATCGTGTTAGAGTGCGTAGCAGCGCTAATGAAATCTTATTTTCTTACAGACAATTCCAACCAAGAACGAGATATATCCTGAAGAGGGCATGATCGAGGACGAAGATTTTCCGCCGCTGTTCCATGATGACATCGAGGATACTGGAGATGACGTGTATGACTGGGAGCCGATAGACATTTCCGAGGTCGACGAGATATATTTTCGGAAGATGAAGGCTGAATCGGAGCTTCAAAAAATGATGGCGGAAAACACCAGATTGCGGCAGGAGAATCAACGGCTTAAAACAGCAGCGAAAGGGGTAAGACTTTTTAAGTATTGTTGTTTTAAAATGCTACTTTTATTATACACGTAATTAGGAAGCGTTCAGTGTTTTTGTTTGTTATCTTCAAATTTTGTTATTTCAAGTTGTTCCGTTGTATTTATTGCATTTGTTCTGTTGTTGTCTTCATTTGTTATGTTGAGTTTAGTTGCGTTGTACTATTCCGTGTTGTAGAATTTATTGTTATGCTGTGAGTTTTGTTATATATATTCTTGATGTTTTAGTTTTTCTGTAATATTTGGATGTTTCTCAGTAGTATTTAGATTTATTTTATTTATACCGTTATTGTTTTCCGTATTCTGTTGGATTTTCTTATGTTACTTTGAGTTTCAGAGTTGTTATTTTTTTACACTACTGATTTTTCTATTATTTGATTGTTCTATTGTTTTCCGCTGTAGATATTATTAATATTTTTTTCTTTCTTACATTGCATCAAATACATGAGAGCTATCGAGGGGAATCTTCTGGCCTTGACTTGCTAGCCTACAACACTGAGAAATGGCTATGAGTAGGTGACACAAGGAGTGACGTGAGTTCATTTTCCAAATTAAAAAAATACAAATTTGTGTTAATATGTTTTATTTCCCATAGGTGATAGATCAAACCGAGGAAATTCATAGAGATGGGGCCAAGTCACGATTTAGCTTTAATATTTTTTTTAACAATTTTTGTTGTAAAATAAAATAAAATAAATTAATTTACAATAAACTAATTTAATGTATATTCTAAAACCGAGTTGTTACTATTTTTTCACCGATGCAATCGAACTCCCTTTAAAAAAATTTCAAACTTAGACTCAAGTGTTAGGAAAATTTTAAAATTGACGATGACTCCATGTTTCCGGGAGGCTTTAAGTGCATACGATTTTTCAACATAAAGCTAGACTCTCTTTTCATTCCGCCATGGTTTAGGTTTAGGAGCCCTTCGACGAATAATGGATTCTGGGATGGGTTTCGTTTGAGCGCGAAGTGCGCATTCATGGACCAAACGAGAAAATAGTTTAGGTTCCTCCATAGAAGAATTGATTAACCATCTCCGGAATTGATGGCTAGATCAGTGATGTCCACATAAATATATTGTTGGTTTTATTTCTAATCAATGTGTTAATTTCTCAGTGTATAAACACGGACTTACATCCCTGCAGCAAAACAGTGAAATGCTGGCAGTTTGGATACATGCAAGAAGAATGATAAATAGAATTGAAGCAAGGATGGAAATTATGCGACCATGATTCGATCCATGATTAATCGCAAACTGCACAAGTACAAGTTGCGATCAACTATTACTCCTCTCCCTTCCCAACAGAATGATGTTCTCTTGATTACTCTGAGTCTATTAATAGATCGCATCAAAGGATCTAGATAGAAGAATCGAAAGACTCTTTCCACTCGGTTTGTGTGCAAATCGCAGCAGTAATTTGCTCCACGGCGGCAAGTGTTTCTACAGTATACGATTCGCAGTATCTCGCCTCTCCGCTCAGTTTAGCTCGCCACAACCCGAATGTTACCGAATGTAAAATTAACTCTCCGAGTGCGTCTTTGCAGGCGAGACGGGAGACCGGTGTAAAGCAAAACTGCACTCGTCATCAGCCACTCGTTTCGGACACTGAAAACCAGAGCGATGTGATGCTCAGATCATAAATGTTCGTCAGTAGTAAACAGTCCGAACAATACAACTACAAATACAAATTTGGATACAAATCTTGATGGATAAGTGATCACTACCTTTGGGATCTCAAAACACATTCCACTTGCTATCTAATGATACTAAATTCAAGCAGAGGGAGTGGTCAAGAGCACGTCTTTTAGCAGGAAGTTTAGTGACAAGTGTTGGTGTTATGTTTTATGGAAGGATAGTTCTAAAAACGAATGGCGCTTACTGATCCCCAATCTATATAAATAAAAATGTAAGGCAAAATATGTTGATAAGCGGAAAACCCGAAGAAGGGATGGTCCGATTTTAGCCTCCTGTATTTTGTTGTATTCGTCTCTTCCCGTAGATCAATATAGTGTAGAGAAAAATCGGAAAATTTTCGGAAAATCCTAAAGGAAGGTCGGAAAATTCGTAAAAATGAATTCCCACATGTTCGAAAATTACATCATCATAAGCGTTGTTAGTCCATTCAATATTTGCGATATCGAAATTGATCTTTGTTCGTAAGTGGGAATGCATTTTCAGGCGAAATAACGCATTCTCATATCATATATCTATAAATAAAAATGGAAGGCCAAATGTGTTGGTAAGCGCAAAACCCGAGGAAGGAATGGTTCAATTTCAGTCATCTATATTTCGTTGTATTCGTCTCTTCCCGTAGATCAATATAGCGGAGAGAAAAATCGGAAAATTGAATTCCCATATGTTATACAATTAACTAAGCGTTGCTAGTCCATTTGATGTTGGTGCTAACGAAATTGTTTTTTGTTCGAAAGATGAAAAGGATTTTCAGATGGAATAACGCATTCCTGTATCTTCTATCTATATAAACAAAAATGGAAGGCCAAATGTGTTGGTGTGCCCTAAACCCGAGGAAGAAATGGTCCGATTTGAGCAGTCTTTATTCTGTAATATTCTCTGTATCAAACATGTATTTCATGCAACGGAGAAACATGTTATTTCCAAATGCTTGAAGAATCTTGAGCGAGAATTGTGTCTGAAAATAACTTTATATATATTTTTGTAGAAGTACTAAACAATTTATAGTAAAAGGAAATTGTAAAGGGTCAAAGGGTAATCAATCAATGAAGAGTTCAGTGATTGCACTCAACGTTCACTTAGTAAGAAAACGTGGATGTTTGAAAGTATTCAAATCAAAAAATCTATTTTGGGCGGGACGAAGTTCGTCGCGTCAGCTAGTAGTTGGAATAAAACTGGATGTGAAAAGAAGCTCGATATACAGGAAAAATATATCCCTACGAATAGCCGTCGCTGTCGCCGTTGATGCAACTGTCTGCTGTACCGACGTTTGTGACGGCGGTGACTGAACCGTAGATGTGGTAGTCACTGGGGGCCGACAAAAAAGCCGTTGCACCACTTGTACTACCACCACTGGTGGCCACTTTCGTGATATATGTTAGCGGCAATTGCTTGCTTGCCCGCTGTTGAGTTTGATCCTGTAAATTAAAAAATAACTTAGATCTAGGAATCATAGCGCACCACTATCAAACATACCAGAGGCTGCACTTAGAACATGTAGCTTTCTGTCAGGCGTTTGAATCAGTTGTTGCCCAGGGTTCAGACCACGAACACTAACCTTCCCATCCTACCCATCACGAATGATTTGCACTTTTTGTGGACCATCTGGTTTGGCGGGCGCGGGAGATTGCTGCCTTTGGTTCGGCTGGGAAGTTGATGCAGAAGCAGACCGTGAAGATTGAGTTATGTTCTGTTGAATAATCTTCGTTGTACCGTCCGGTTCTTTCACAATAATACAACGCTGAACAATGGACTGTTTCGGTGGGTTTGCACCATCTATTCGGAGTAAAATTATAACGATTAACCAGTCGACTCAAAGGCCATTTTTTCCGGTTCCGATTACCTTGTTGCTGTTTGAGTTCCATCGCACGCTTTTGATTGTGTGCTGCCCTCTCTAGCCGAAGTTGTTGTACCATTTGTTAGTTTATTTCCTCCCTCGAGGCCTTACTAGAGATTATGGCCGATTTGTTCGCCAAACTGGAACCTGGGGCACTATTACCATTGCTGGTCGGTGTTGATGAGTTCGACAAATCGCCAGATGACGATGTGATGTTACGGGTTGGTGGAAGCTTTCCTGTGCTAGTTCGAGTTATTGGTAGGACCTGGGCTGCAGTCAGTTTCTCCTGTTTTTCACCATAAAGTTTGATCTCCCATAGCTCCAACTTGTCAAAGTTCAATTTTATATTTCTAAAACAGAAACACATCACTTGTTTTCAATTTTCATCGAAATCACAACAAATCATGTAACGCAATACATGCACTGTATGTCAAAATGAAAATGTTACAAAAGTAGGCCGGCTTCTATTTTCCCACTCTGATTTCGATCCAAGTAGTCTACTTGGTAGGTGCACACAACATTACTCGTCACTGCTGTTTGAAATTGCAATAGAGAAGCAAGAAGAAATTTCACTCAGCACCAAGATGAACCGAACGAACGTTACATCCCGGATTCCGACTGGCTTGAGGGTTCCGAGAGGCTATCGGGCCACCCAAGCAAATGGAGGTAGAGCGGAATCGGGAGGGAAAGTTCGTTTTCCACCCAAGGTGAGTAAAATCGTGTTAGAGTGCGTAGCAGCGCTAATGAAATCTTATTTTCTTACAGACAATTCCAACCAAGAACGAGATATATCCTGAAGAGGGCATGATCGAGGACGAAGATTTTCCGCCGCTGTTCCATGATGACATCGAGGATACTGGAGATGATGTGTACGACTGGGAGCCGATAGACATTTCCGAGGTCGACGAGATATATTTTCGGAAGATGAAGGCTGAATCGGAGCTTCAAAAAATGATGGCGGAAAACACCAGATTGCGGCAGGAGAATCAACGGCTTAAAACAGCAGCGAAAGGGGTAAGACTTTTTAAGTATTGTTGTTTTAAAATGCTACTAGTTGTTGCAGGAGAAGTGGCGCAGTCGCTCTTTATTTAAATCTTTTATTATACACGTAATTAGGAAGCGTTCAGTGTTTTTGTTTGTTATCTTCAAATTTTGTTATTTCAAGTTGTTCCGTTGTATTTATTGCATTTGTTCTGTTGTTGTCTTCATTTGTTTTGTTGAGTTTAGTTGCGTTGTACTATTCCGTGTTGTAGAATTTATTGTTATGCTGTGAGTTTTGTTTGATATATTTTTGATGTTTTAGTTTTTCTGTAATATTTGGATGTTTCTCAGTAGTATTTAGATTTATTTTATTTATACCGTTATTGTTTTCCGTATTCTGTTGGATTTTCTTATGTTACTTTGAGTTTCAGAGTTGTTATTTTTTTACACTACTGATTTTTCTATTATTTGATTGTTCTATTGTTTTCCGCTGTAGATATTATTAATATTTTTTTCTTTCTTACATTGCATCAAATACATGAGAGCTATCGAGGGGAATCTTCTGGCCTTGGCCTGACTTGCTAGCCTACAACACTGAGAAATGGCTATGAGTAGGTGACACAAGGAGTGACGTGAGTTCATTTTCCAAATTAAAAAAATACAAATTTGTGTTAATATGTTTTATTTCCCATAGGTGATAGATCAAACCGAGGAAATTCATAGAGATGGGGCCAAGTCACGATTTAGCTTTAATATTTTTTTTAACAATTTTTGTTGTAAAATAAAATAAAATTAATTAATTTACAATAAACTAATTTAATGTATATTCTAAAACCGAGTTGTTACTATTTTTTCACTGATGCAATCGAACTCCCTTTAAAAAAATTTCAAACTTAGACTCAAGTGTTAGGAAAATTTTAAAATTGACGATGACTCCATGTTTCCGGGAGGCTTTAAGTGCATACGATTTTTCAACATAAAGCTAGACTCTCTTTTCATTCCGCCATGGTTTAGGTTTAGGAGCCCTTCGACGAATAATGGATTCTGGGATGGGTTTCGTTTGAGCGCGAAGTGCGCATTCATGGACCAAACGAGAAAATAGTTTAGGTTCCTCCATAGAAGAATTGATTAACCATCTCCGGAATTGATGGCTAGATCAGTGATATAGTCCACATAAATATATTGTTGGTTTTATTTCTAATCAATGTGTCGCAACTGCTGTGACAAACCCCCACTAAATTTCTCAGTGTATAAACACGGACTTACATCCCTGCAGCAAAACAGTGAAATGCTGGCAGTTTGGATACATGCAAGAAGAATGATAAATAGAATTGAAGCAAGGATGGAAATTATGCGACCATGATTCGATCCATGATTAATCGCAAACTGCACATGTACAAGTTGCGATCAACTATTACTCCTCTCCCTTCCCAACAGAATGATGTTCTCTTGATTACTCTGAGTCTATTAATAGATCGCATCAAAGGATCTAGATAGAAGAAACGAAAAACTCTTTCCACTCGGTTTGTGTGCAAATCGCAGCAGTAATTTGCTCCACGGAGGCAAGTGTTTCTACAGTATACGATTCGCAGTATCTCGCCTCTCCGCTCAGTTTAGCTCGCCACAACCCGAATGTTACCGAATGTAAAATTAACTCTCCGAGTGCGTCTTTGCAGGCGAGACGGGAGACCGGTGTAAAGCAAAACTGCACTCGTCATCAGCCACTCGTTTCGGACACTGAAAACCAGAGCGATGTGATGCTCAGATCATAAATGTTCGTCAGTAGTAAACAGTCCGAACAATACAAATACAAATTTGGATACAAATCTTGATGGATAAGTGATCACTACCTTTGGGATCTCAAAACACATTCCACTTGCTATCTAATGATACTAAATTCAAGCAGAGGGAGTGGCCAAGAGCACGTCTTTTAGCAGGAAGTTTAGTGACAAGTGTTGGTGTTATGTTTTATGGAAGGATAGTTCTAAAAACGAATGGCGCTTACTGATCCCCAATCTATATAAATAAAAATGTAAGGCAAAATCTGTTGATAAGCGGAAAACCCGAAGAAGGGATGGTCCGATTTTAGCCTCCTGTATTTTGTTGTATTCGTCTCTTCCCGTAGATCAATATAGTGTAGAGAAAAATCGGAAAATTTTCGGAAAATCCTAAAGGAAGGTCGGAAAATTCGGAAAAATGAATTCCCACATGTTCGAAAATTACATCATCATAAGCGTTGTTAGTCCATTCAATATTTGCGATATCGAAATTGATCTTTGTTCGTAAGTGGGAATGCATTTTCAGGCGAAATAACGCATTCTCATATCATATATCTATAAATAAAAATGGAAGGCCAAATGTGTTGGTAAGCGCAAAACCCGAGGAAGGAATGGTTCAATTTCAGTCATCTATATTTCGTTGTATTCGTCTCTTCCCGTAGATCAATATAGCGGAGAGAAAAATCGGAAAATTCGGAAAATTGAATTCCCATATGTTATACAATTAACTAAGCGTTGCTAGTCCATTTGATGTTGGTGCTAACGAAATTGTTTTTTGTTCGAAAGATGAAAAGGATTTTCAGATGGAATAACGCATTCCTGTATCTTCTATCTATATAAACAAAAATGGAAGGCCAAATGTGTTGGTGTGCCCTAAACCCGAGGAAGGAATGCTCCGATTTGAGCAGTCTTTATTCTGTAATATTCTCTGTATCAAACATGTATTTCATGCAACGGAGAAACATGTTATTTCCAAATGCTTGAAGAATCTTGAGCGAGAATTGTGTCTGAAAATAACTTTATATATATTTTTGTAGAAGTACTAAACAATTTATACTAAAAGGAAATTGTAAAGGGTCAAAGGGTAATCAATCAATGAAGAGTTCAGTGATTGCACTCAACGTTCACTTAGTAAGAAAACGTGGATGTTTGAAAGTATTCAAATCAAAAAATCTATTTTGGGCGGGACGAAGTTCGTCGCGTCAGCTAGTAGTTGGAATAAAACTGGATGTGAAAAGAAGCTCGATATACAGGAAAAATATATCCCTACGAATAGCCGTCGCTGTCGCCGTTGATGCAACTGTCTGCTGTACCGACGTTTGTGACGGCGGTGACTGAACCGTAGATGTGGTAGTCACTGGGGGCCGACAAAAAAGCCGTTGCACCACTTGTACTACCACCACTGGTGGCCACTTTCGTGATATATGTTAGCGGCAATTGCTTGCTTGCCCGCTGTTGAGTTTGATCCTGTAAATTAAAAAATAACTTAGATCTAGGAATCATAGCGCACCACTATCAAACATACCAGAGGCTGCACTTAGAACATGTAGCTTTCTGTCAGGCGTTTGAATCAGTTGTTGCCCAGGGTTCAGACCACGAACACTAACCTTCCCATCCTTCCCATCACGAATGATTTGCACTTTTTGTGGACCATCTGGTTTGGCGGGCGCGGGAGATTGCTGCCTTTGGTTCGGCTGGGAAGTTGATGCAGAAGCAGACCGTGAAGATTGAGTTATGTTCTGTTGAATAATCTTCGTTGTACCGTCCGGTTCTTTCACAATAATACAACGCTGAACAATGGACTGTTTCGGTGGGTTTGCACCATCTATTCGGAGTAAAATTATAACGATTAACCAGTCGACTCAAAGGCCATTTTTTCCGGTTCCGATTACCTTGTTGCTGTTTGAGTTCCATCGCACGCTTTTGATTGTGTGCTGCCCTCTCTAGCCGAAGTTGTTGTACCATTTGTTAGTTTATTTCCTCCCTCGAGGCCTTACTAGAGTTTATGGCCGATTTGTTCGCCAAACTGGAACCTGGGGCACTATTACCATTGCTGGTCGGTGTTGATGAGTTCGACAAATCGCCAGATGACGATGTGATGTTACGGGTTGGTGGAAGCTTTCCTGTGCTAGTTCGAGTTATTGGTAGGACCTGGGCTGCAGTCAGTTTCTCCTGTTTTTCACCATAAAGTTTGATCTCCCATAGCTCCAACTTGTCAAAGTTCAATTTTATATTTCTAAAACAGAAACACATCACTTGTTTTCAATTTTCATCGAAATCACAACAAATCATGTAACGCAATACATGCACTGTATGTCAAAATGAAAATGTTACAAAAGTAGGCCGGCTTCTATTTTCCCACTCTGATTTCGATCCAAGTAGTCTACTTGGTAGGTGCACACAACATTACTCGTCACTGCTGTTTGAAATTGCAATAGAGAAGCAAGAAGAAATTTCACTCAGCACCAAGATGAACCGAACGAACGTTACATCCCGGATTCCGACTGGCTTGAGGGTTCCGAGAGGCTATCGGGCCACCCAAGCAAATGGAGGTAGAGCGGAATCGGGAGGGAAAGTTCGTTTTCCACCCAAGGTGAGTAAAATCGTGTTAGAGTGCGTAGCAGCGCTAATGAAATCTTATTTTCTTACAGACAATTCCAACCAAGAACGAGATATATCCTGAAGAGGGCATGATCGAGGACGAAGATTTTCCGCCGCTGTTCCATGATGACATCGAGGATACTGGAGATGACGTGTACGACTGGGAGCCGATAGACATTTCCGAGGTCGACGAGATATATTTTCGGAAGATGAAGGCTGAATCGGAGCTTCAAAAAATGATGGCGGAAAACACCAGATTGCGGCAGGAGAATCAACGGCTTAAAACAGCAGCGAAAGGGGTAAGACTTTTTAAGTATTGTTGTTTTAAAATGCTACTAGTTGTTGCAGGAGAAGTGGCGCAGTCGCTCTTTATTTAAATCTTTTATTATACACGTAATTAGGAAGCGTTCAGTGTTTTTGTTTGTTATCTTCAAATTTTGTTATTTCAAGTTGTTCCGTTGTATTTATTGCATTTGTTCTGTTGTTGTCTTCATTTGTTTTGTTGAGTTTAGTTGCGTTGTACTATTCCGTGTTGTAGAATTTATTGTTATGCTGTGAGTTTTGTTTGATATATTTTTGATGTTTTAGTTTTTCTGTAATATTTGGATGTTTCTCAGTAGTATTTAGATTTATTTTATTTATTCCGTTATTGTTTTCCGTATTCTGTTGGATTTTCTTATGTTACTTTGAGTTTCAGAGTTGTTATTTTTTTACACTACTGATTTTTCTATTATTTGATTGTTCTATTGTTTTCCGCTGTAGATATTATTAATATTTTTTTCTTTCTTACATTGCATCAAATACATGAGAGCTATCGAGGGGAATCTTCTGGCCTTGGCCTGACTTGCTAGCCTACAACACTGAGAAATGGCTATGAGTAGGTGACACAAGGAGTGACGTGAGTTCATTTTCCAAATTAAAAAAATACAAATTTGTGTTAATATGTTTTATTTCCCATAGGTGATAGATCAAACCGAGGAAATTCATAGAGATGGGGCCAAGTCACGATTTAGCTTTAATATTTTTTTTAACAATTTTTGTTGTAAAATAAAATAAAATTAATTAATTTACAATAAACTAATTTAATGTATATTCTAAAACCGAGTTGTTACTATTTTTTCACTGATGCAATCGAACTCCCTTTAAAAAAATTTCAAACTTAGACTCAAGTGTTAGGAAAATTTTAAAATTGACGATGACTCCATGTTTCCGGGAGGCTTTAAGTGCATACGATTTTTCAACATAAAGCTAGACTCTCTTTTCATTCCGCCATGGTTTAGGTTTAGGAGCCCTTCGACGAAGAATGGATTCTGGGATGGGTTTCGTTTGAGCGCGAAGTGCGCATTCATGGACCAAACGAGAAAATAGTTTAGGTTCCTCCATAGAAGAATTGATTAACCATCTCCGGAATTGATGGCTAGATCAGTGATGTCCACATAAATATATTGTTGGTTTTATTTCTAATCAATGTGTCGCAACTACTGCGACAAACCCCCACTAAATTTCTCAGTGTATAAACACGGACTTACATCCCTGCAGCAAAACAGTGAAATGCTGGCAGTTTGGATACATGCAAGAAGAATGATAAATAGAATTGAAGCAAGGATGGAAATTATGCGACCATGATTCGATCCATGATTAATCGCAAACTGCACAGATCGCGATCTGTACAAGTTGCGATCAACTATTACTCCTCTCCCTTCCCAACAGAATGATGTTCTCTTGATTACTCTGAGTCTATTAATAGATCGCATCAAAGGATCTAGATAGAAGAAACGAAAGACTCTTTCCACTCGGTTTGTGTGCAAATCGCAGCAGTAATTTGCTCCACGGAGGCAAGTGTTTCTACAGTATACGATTCGCAGTATCTCGCCTCTCCGCTCAGTTTAGCTCGCCACAACCCGAATGTTACCGAATGTAAAATTAACTCTCCGAGTGCGTCTTTGCAGGCGAGACGGGAGACCGGTGTAAAGCAAAACTGCACTCGTCATCAGCCACTCGTTTCGGACACTGAAAACCAGAGCGATGTGATGCTCAGATCATAAATGTTCGTCAGTAGTAAACAGTCCGAACAATACAACTACAAATACAAATTTGGATACAAATCTTGATGGATAAGTGATCACTACCTTTGGGATCTCAAAACACATTCCACTTGCTATCTAATGATACTAAATTCAAGCAGAGGGAGTGGCCAAGAGCACGTCTTTTAGCAGGAAGTTTAGTGACAAGTGTTGGTGTTATGTTTTATGGAAGGATAGTTCTAAAAACGAATGGCGCTTACTGATCCCCAATCTATATAAATAAAAATGTAAGGCAAAATATGTTGATAAGCGGAAAACCCGAAGAAGGGATGGTCCGATTTTAGCCTCCTGTATTTTGTTGTATTCGTCTCTTCCCGTAGATCAATATAGTGTAGAGAAAAATCGGAAAATTTTCGGAAAATCCTAAAGGAAGGTCGGAAAATTCGTAAAAATGAATTCCCACATGTTCGAAAATTACATCATCATAAGCGTTGTTAGTCCATTCAATATTTGCGATATCGAAATTGATCTTTGTTCGTAAGTGGGAATGCATTTTCAGGCGAAATAACGCATTCTCATATCATATATCTATAAATAAAAATGGAAGGCCAAATGTGTTGGTAAGCGCAAAACCCGAGGAAGGAATGGTTCAATTTCAGTCATCTATATTTCGTTGTATTCGTCTCTTCCCGTAGATCAATATAGCGGAGAGAAAAATCGGAAAATTCGGAAAATTGAATTCCCATATGTTATACAATTAACTAAGCGTTGCTAGTCCATTTGATGTTGGTGCTAACGAAATTGTTTTTTGTTCGAAAGATGAAAAGGATTTTCAGATGGAATAACGCATTCCTGTATCTTCTATCTACATAAACAAAAATGGAAGGCCAAATGTGTTGGTGTGCCCTAAACCCGAGGAAGGAATGGTCCGATTTGAGCAGTCTTTATTCTGTAATATTCTCTGTATCAAACATGTATTTCATGCAACGGAGAAACATGTTATTTCCAAATGCTTGAAGAATCTTGAGCGAGAATTGTGTCTGAAAATAACTTTATATATATTTTTGTAGAAGTACTAGACAATTTATAGTAAAAGGAAATTGTAAAGGGTCAAAGGGTAATCAATCAATGAAGAGTTCAGTGATTGGACTCACTAACGTTCACTTAGTAAGAAAACGTGGATGTTTGAAAGTATTCAAATAAAAAATTCTATTTTGGGCGAGACGAAGTTCGTCGCGTCAGCTAGTAGTTGGAATAAAACTGGATGTGAAAAGAAGCTCGATATACAGGAAAAATATATCCCTACGAATAGCCGTCGCTGTCGCCGTTGATGCAACTGTCTGCTGTACCGACGTTTGTGACGGCGGTGACTGAACCGTAGATGTGGTAGTCACTGGGGGCCGACAAAAAAGCCGTTGCACCACTTGTACTACCACCACTGGTGGCCACTTTCGTGATATATGTTAGCGGCAATTGTTTGCTTGCCCGCTGTTGAGTTTGATCCTGTAAATTAAAAAATAACTTAGATCTAGGAATCATAACGCACCACTATCAAGCATACCAGAGGCTGCACTTAGAACATGTAGCTTTCTGTCAGGCGTTTGAATCAGTTGTTGCCCAGGGTTCAGACCACGAACGCTAACCTTCCCATCCTTCCCATCACGAATGATTTGCACTTTTTGTGGACCATCTGGTTTGGCGGGCGCGGGAGATTGCTGCCTTTGGTTCGGCTGGGAAGTTGATGCAGAAGCAGACCGTGAAGATTGAGTTATGTTCTGTTAAATAATATTCGTTGTACCGTCCGGTTCTTTCACAATAATACAACGCTGAACAATGGACTGTTTCGGTGGGTTTGCACCATCTATTCGGAGTAAAATTATAACGATTAACCAGTCGACTCAAAGGCCATTTTTTCCGGTTCCGATTACCTTGTTGCTGTTTGAGTTCCATCGCACGCTTTTGATTGTGTGCTGCCCTCTCTAGCCGAAGTTGTTGTACCATTTGTTAGTTTATTTCCTCCCTCGAGGCCTTACTAGAGATTATGGCCGATTTGTTCGCCAAACTGGAACCTGGGGCACTATTACCATTGCTGGTCGGTGTTGATGAGTTCGACAAATCGCCAGATGACGATGTGATGTTACGGGTTGGTGGAAGCTTTCCTGTGCTAGTTCGAGTTATTGGTAGGACCTGGGCTGCAGTCAGTTTCTCCTGTTTTGACGTAGGACTACGTCTTTCATTTCTATACCGGGGTGTAAAATCAAAGTTTCGAAAACGAAAGCGTTACGCCGGAGACCGAGATTTTGAGCGTTAATAGCTCCTAAACAACTGAACGAAATGGAATGATAAACACTTCATTCGAAAGATAAAATATCTACGCGTTCTATACTTGTTACTTTTTGATCCAAAAACTTGTTTCAATAGTCTTAAAATTGCTTTCAAAACAGGCTATTGAAATCACCAATCGGTATATAAGCGAGCGCCGCTCGGAAATCCACTCAGTTCTAATCGAACAGCGATTGGAGCATGTTGTCGCTGTTGTGGTGAAGCTCTTCGTTTATCATGAAAGCGCTGATGAACGGTGTCACCAAGAGCCTGTTTGTGCACCCTAGGCCAGAAGGGAATCCATCAGGAGGAGAGTGATGCCACAAACGGTTCCCCGGGAAGACATCGCTACACACACATACACGCACGGAATTCTTTCCGTTTGGATGCCATTCAGCATCGAGAAAGTTCCGGAAAATAATCTGCCAGTTCCTCTGGGAATTTAAAAATACATTCATGTGAAAGAGTTTATTTGAATGTTTTCTATCCATGTAACACTGTGACCAAATACATTTGGTTTTGTGGTTTTTCAATCAATCGCAATTAACAGGATAGCTTCTGAAGATTATTCTTCCCCATCAGTAGGATATTTCCGTATCCAATATTGGATGCATAAAACCTTGTGCCTCCAACGTAACGCTCTCGTTTTCGAAGTCTCCCAAATATTCATTCATTCATTCATTCAGAATGGATTTAGATTCAACTTCAAACAAGTGATCTCCAAATCAACGATAGTCCTACGTCACCCTTGCGGTTATACCATAGATATAACCCACTTCCTGTTTTTCACCATAAAGTTTGATCTCCCATAGCTCCAACTTGTCAAAGTTCAATTTTATATTTCTAAAACAGAAACACATCACTTGTTTTCAATTTTCATCGAAATCACAACAAATCATGTAACGCAATACATGCACTGTATGTCAAAATGAAAATGTTACAAAAGTAGGCCGGCTTCTATTTTCCCACTCTGATTTCGATCCAAGTAGTCTACTTGGTAGGTGCACACAACATTACTCGTCACTGCTGTTTGAAATTGCAATAGAGAAGCAAGAAGAAATTTCACTCAGCACCAAGATGAACCGAACGAACGTTACATCCCGGATTCCGACTGGCTTGAGGGTTCCGAGAGGCTATCGGGCCACCCAAGCAAATGGAGGTAGAGCGGAATCGGGAGGGAAAGTTCGTTTTCCACCCAAGGTGAGTAAAATCGTGTTAGAGTGCGTAGCAGCGCTAATGAAATCTTATTTTCTTACAGACAATTCCAACCAAGAACGAGATATATCCTGAAGAGGGCATGATCGAGGACGAAGATTTTCCGCCGCTGTTCCATGATGACATCGAGGATACTGGAGATGACGTGTACGACTGGGAGCCGATAGACATTTCCGAGGTCGACGAGATATATTTTCGGAAGATGAAGGCTGAATCGGAGCTTCAAAAAATGATGACGGAAAACACCAGATTGCGGCAGGAGAATCAACGGCTTAAAACAGCAGCGAAAGGGGTAAGACTTTTTAAGTATTGTTGTTTTAAAATGCTACTAGTTGTTGCAGGAGAAGTGGCGCAGTCGCTCTTTATTTAAATCTTTTATTATACACGTAATTAGGAAGCGTTCAGTGTTTTTGTTTGTTATCTTCAAATTTTGTTATTTCAAGTTGTTCCGTTGTATTTATTGCATTTGTTCTGTTGTTGTCTTCATTTGTTTTGTTGAGTTTAGTTGCGTTGTACTATTCCGTGTTGTAGAATTTATTGTTATGCTGTGAGTTTTGTTTGATATATTTTTGATGTTTTAGTTTTTCTGTAATATTTGGATGTTTCTCAGTAGTATTTAGATTTATTTTATTTATACCGTTATTGTTTTCCGTATTCTGTTGAATTTTCTTATGTTACTTTGAGTTTCAGAGTTATTTTTTTACACTACTGATTTTTCTATTATTTGATTGTTCTATTGTTTTCCGCTGTAGATATTATTAATATTTTTTTCTTTCTTACATTGCATCAAATACATGAGAGCTATCGAGGGGAATCTTCTGGCCTTGGCCTGACTTGCTAGCCTACAACACTGAGAAATGGCTATGAGTAGGTGACACAAGGAGTGACGTGAGTTCATTTTCCAAATTAAAAAAATACAAATTTGTGTTAATATGTTTTATTTCCCATAGGTGATAGATCAAACCGAGGAAATTCATAGAGATGGGGCCAAGTCACGATTTAGCTTTAATATTTTTTTAACAATTTTTGTAAAATAAAATAAAATAAATTAATTTACAATAAACTAATTTAATGTATATTCTAAAACCGAGTTGTTACTATTTTTTCACTGATGCAATCGAACTCCCTTTAAAAAAATTTCAAACTTAGACTCAAGTGTTAGGAAAATTTTAAAATTGACGATGACTCCATGTTTCCGGGAGGCTTTAAGTGCATACGATTTTTCAACATAAAGCTAGACTCTCTTTTCATTCCGCCATGGTTTAGGTTTAGGAGCCCTTCGACGAATAATGGATTCTGGGATGGGTTTCGTTTGAGCGCGAAGTGCGCATTCATGGACCAAACGAGAAAATAGTTTAGGTTCCTCCATAGAAGAATTGATTAACCATCTCCGGAATTGATGGCTAGATCAGTGATGTCCACATAAATATATTGTTGGTTTTATTTCTAATCAATGTGTCGCAACTACTGCTACAAACCCCCACTAAATTTCTCAGTGTATAAACACGGACTTACATCCCTGCAGCAAAACAGTGAAATGCTGGCAGTTTGGATACATGCAAGAAGAATGATAAATAGAATTGAAGCAAGGATGGAAATTATGCGACCATGATTCGATCCATGATTAATCGCAAACTGCACAAGTACAAGTTGCGATCAACTATTACTCCTCTCCCTTC
The DNA here is from genome assembly GCF_029784135.1 of Toxorhynchites rutilus septentrionalis. Taxonomy (NCBI): domain Eukaryota; kingdom Metazoa; phylum Arthropoda; class Insecta; order Diptera; family Culicidae; genus Toxorhynchites; species Toxorhynchites rutilus. The sequence continues at coordinate 462,650 of NW_026600135.1, read as the reverse complement.
CCAACAGAATGATGTTCTCTTGATTACTCTGAGTCTATTAATAGATCGCATCAACGGATCTAGATAGAAGAAACGAAAGACTCTTTCCACTCGGTTTGTGTGCAAATCGCAGCAGTAATTTGCTCCACGGAGGCAAGTGTTTCTACAGTATACGATTCGCAGTATCTCGCCTCTCCGCTCAGTTTAGCTCGCCACAACCCGAATGTTACCGAATGTAAAATTAACTCTCCGAGTGCGTCTTTGCAGGCGAGACGGGAGACCGGTGTAAAGCAAAACTGCACTCGTCATCAGCCACTCGTTTCGGACACTGAAAACCAGAGCGATGTGATGCTCAGATCATAAATGTTCGTCAGTAGTAAACAGTCCGAACAATACAAATACAAATTTGGATACAAATCTTGATGGATAAGTGATCACTACCTTTGGGATCTCAAAACACATTCCACTTGCTATCTAATGATACTAAATTCAAGCAGAGGGAGTGGCCAAGAGCACGTCTTTTAGCAGGAAGTTTAGTGACAAGTGTTGGTGTTATGTTTTATGGAAGGATAGTTCTAAAAACGAATGGCGCTTACTGATCCCCAATCTATATAAATAAAAATGTAAGGCAAAATCTGTTGATAAGCGGAAAACCCGAAGAAGGGATGGTCCGATTTTAGCCTCCTGTATTTTGTTGTATTCGTCTCTTCCCGTAGATCAATATAGTGTAGAGAAAAATCGGAAAATTTTCGGAAAATCCTAAAGGAAGGTCGGAAAATTCGGAAAAATGAATTCCCACATGTTCGAAAATTACATCATCATAAGCGTTGTTAGTCCATTCAATATTTGCGATATCGAAATTGATCTTTGTTCGTAAGTGGGAATGCATTTTCAGGCGAAATAACGCATTCTCATATCATATATCTATAAATAAAAATGGAAGGCCAAATGTGTTGGTGTGCCCTAAACCCGAGGAAGGAATGGTCCGATTTGAGCAGTCTTTATTCTGTAATATTCTCTGTATCAAACATGTATTTCATGCAACGGAGAAACATGTTATTTCCAAATGCTTGAAGAATCTTGAGCGAGAATTGTGTCTGAAAATAACTTTATATATATTTTTGTAGAAGTACTAAACAATTTATAGTAAAAGGAAATTGTAAAGGGTCAAAGGGTAATCAATCAATGAAGAGTTCAGTGATTGCACTCAACGTTCACTTAGTAAGAAAACGTGGATGTTTGAAAGTATTCAAATAAAAAAATCTATTTTGGGCGGGAGGAAGTTCGTCGCGTCAGCTAGTAGTTGGAATAAAACTGGATGTGAAAAGAAGCTCGATATACAGGAAAAATATATCCCTACGAATAGCCGTCGCTGTCGCCGTTGATGCAACTGTCTGCTGTACCGACGTTTGTGACGGCGGTGACTGAACCGTAGATGTGGTAGTCACTGGGGGCCGACAAAAAAGCCGTTGTACCACTTGTACTACCACCACTGGTGGCCACTTTCGTGATATATGTTAGCGGCAATTGCTTGCTTGCCCGCTGTTGAGTTTGATTAAAATTTAAAATTAAAAAATAACTTAGATCTAGGAATCATAGCGCACCACTATCAAACATACCAGAGGCTGCACTTAGAACATGTAGCTTTCTGTCAGGCGTTTGAATCAGTTGTTGCCCAGGGTTCAGACCACGAACGCTAACCTTCCCATCCTTCCCATCACGAATGATTTGCACTTTTTGTGGACCATCTGGTTTGGCGGGCGCGGGAGATTGCTGCCTTTGGTTCGGCTGGGAAGTTGATGCAGAAGCAGACCGTGAAGATTGAGTTATGTTCTGTTGAATAATCTTCGTTGTACTGTCCGGTTCTTTCACAATAATACAACGCTGAACAATGGACTGTTTCGGTGGGTTTGCACCATCTATTCGGAGTAAAATTATAACGATTAACCAGTCGACTCAAAGGCCATTTTTTCCGGTTCCGATTACCTTGTTGCTGTTTGAGTTCCATCGCACGCTTTTGATTGTGTGCTGCCCTCTCTAGCCGAAGTTTTTGTACCATTTGTTAGTTTATTTCCTCCCTCGAGGCCTTACTAGAGATTATGGCCGATTTGTTCGCCAAACTGGAACCTGGGGCACTATTACCATTGCTGGTCGGTGTTGATGAGTTCGACAAATCGCCAGATGACGATGTGATGTTACGGGTTGGTGGAAGCTTTCCTGTGCTAGTTCGAGTTATTGGTAGGACCTGGGCTGCAGTCAGTTTCTCCTGTTTTGACGTAGGACTACGTCTTTCATTTCTATACCGGGGTGAAAAATCAAAGTTTCGAAAACGAAAGCGTTACGCCGGAGACCGAGATTTTGAGCGTTAATAGCTCCTAAACAACTGAACGAAATGGAATGATAAACACTTCATTCGAAAGATAAAATATCTACGCGTTCTATACTTGTTACTTTTTGATCCAAAAACTTGTTTCAATAGTCTTAAAATTGCTTTCAAAACAGGCTATTGAAATCACCAATCGGTATATAAGCGAGCGCCGCTCGGAAATCCACTCAGTTCTAATTGAACAGCGATTGGAGCATGTTGTCGCTGTTGTGGTGAAGCTCTTCGTTTATCATGAAAGCGCTGATGAACGGTGTCACCAAGAGCCTGTTTGTGCACCCTAGGCCAGAAGGGAATCCATCAGGAGGAGAGTGATGCCACAAACGGTTCCCCGGGAAGACATCGCTACACACACATACACGCACGGAATTCTTTCCGTTTGGATGCCATTCAGCATCGAGAAAGTTCCGGAAAATAATCTGCCAGTTCCTCTGGGAATTTAAAAATACATTCATGTGAAAGAGTTTATTTGAATGTTTTCTATCCATGTAACACTGTGACCAAATACATTTGGTTTTGTGGTTTTTCAATCAATCGCAATTAACAGGATAGCTTCTGAAGATTATTCTTCCCCATCAGTAGGATATTTCCGTATCCAATATTGGATGCATAAAACCTTGTGCCTCCAACGTAACGCTCTCGTTTTCGAAGTCTCCCAAATATTCATTCATTCATTCATTCAGAATGGATTTAGATTCAACTTCAAACAAGTGATCTCCAAATCAACGATAGTCCTACGTCACCCTTGCGGTTATACCATAGATATAACCCACTTCCTGTTTTTCACCATAAAGTTTGATCTCCCATAGCTCCAACTTGTCAAAGTTCAATTTTATATTTCTAAAACAGAAACACATCACTTGTTTTCAATTTTCATCGAAATCACAACAAATCATGTAACGCAATACATGCACTGTATGTCAAAATGAAAATGTTACAAAAGTAGGCCGGCTTCTATTTTCCCACTCTGATTTCGATCCAAGTAGTCTACTTGGTAGGTGCACACAACATTACTCGTCACTGCTGTTTGAAATTGCAATAGAGAAGCAAGAAGAAATTTCACTCAGCACCAAGATGAACCGAACGAACGTTACATCCCGGATTCCGACTGGCTTGAGGGTTCCGAGAGGCTATCGGGCCACCCAAGCAAATGGAGGTAGAGCGGAATCGGGAGGGAAAGTTCGTTTTCCACCCAAGGTGAGTAAAATCGTGTTAGAGTGCGTAGCAGCGCTAATGAAATCTTATTTTCTTACAGACAATTCCAACCAAGAACGAGATATATCCTGAAGAGGGCATGATCGAGGACGAAGATTTTCCGCCGCTGTTCCATGATGACATCGAGGATACTGGAGATGACGTGTACGACTGGGAGCCGATAGACATTTCCGAGGTCGACGAGATATATTTTCGGAAGATGAAGGCTGAATCGGAGCTTCAAAAAATGATGGCGGAAAACACCAGATTGCGGCAGGAGAATCAACGGCTTAAAACAGCAGCGAAAGGGGTAAGACTTTTTAAGTATTGTTGTTTTAAAATGCTACTAGTTGTTGCAGGAGAAGTGGCGCAGTCGCTCTTTATTTAAATCTTTTATTATACACGTAATTAGGAAGCGTTCAGTGTTTTTGTTTGTTATCTTCAAATTTTGTTATTTCAAGTTGTTCCGTTGTATTTATTGCATTTGTTCTGTTGTTGTCTTCATTTGTTTTGTTGAGTTTAGTTGCGTTGTACTATTCCGTGTTGTAGAATTTATTGTTATGCTGTGAGTTTTGTTTGATATATTTTTGATGTTTTAGTTTTTCTGTAATATTTGGATGTTTCTCAGTAGTATTTAGATTTATTTTATTTATACCGTTATTGTTTTCCGTATTCTGTTGGATTTTCTTATGTTACTTTGAGTTTCAGAGTTGTTATTTTTTTACACTACTGATTTTTCTATTATTTGATTATTCTATTGTTTTCCGCTGTAGATATTATTAATATTTTTTTCTTTCTTACATTGCATAAAATACATGAGAGCTATCGAGGGGAATCTTCTGGCCTTGGCCTGACTTGCTAGCCTACAACACTGAGAAATGGCTATGAGTAGGTGACACAAGGAGTGACGTGAGTTCATTTTCCAAATTAAAAAAATACAAATTTGTGTTAATATGTTTTATTTCCCATAGGTGATAGATCAAACCGAGGAAATTCATAGAGATGGGGCCAAGTCACGATTTAGCTTTAATATTTTTTTAACAATTTTTGTAAAATAAAATAAAATAAATTAATTTACAATAAACTAATTTAATGTATATTCTAAAACCGAGTTGTTACTATTTTTTCACTGATGCAATCGAACTCCCTTTAAAAAAATTTCAAACTTAGACTCAAGTGTTAGGAAAATTTTAAAATTGACGATGACTCCATGTTTCCGGGAGGCTTTAAGTGCATACGATTTTTCAACATAAAGCTAGACTCTCTTTTCATTCCGCCATGGTTTAGGTTTAGGAGCCCTTCGACGAATAATGGATTCTGGGATGGGTTTCGTTTGAGCGCGAAGTGCGCATTCATGGACCAAACGAGAAAATAGTTTAGGTTCCTCCATAGAAGAATTGATTAACCATCTCCGGAATTGATGGCTAGATCAGTGATGTCCACATAAATATATTGTTGGTTTTATTTCTAATCAATGTGTCGCAACTACTGCGACAAACCCCCACTAAATTTCTCAGTGTATAAACACGGACTTACATCCCTGCAGCAAAACAGTGAAATGCTGGCAGTTTGGATACATGCAAGAAGAATGATAAATAGAATTGAAGCAAGGATGGAAATTATGCGACCATGATTCGATCCATGATTAATCGCAAACTGCACAGATCGCGATCTGTACAAGTTGCGATCAACTATTACTCCTCTGCCTTCCCAACAGAATGATGTTCTCTTGATTACTCTGAGTCTATTAATAGATCGCATCAACGGATCTAGATAGAAGAAACGAAAGACTCTTTCCACTCGGTTTGTGTGCAAATCGCAGCAGTAATTTGCTCCACGGAGGCAAGTGTTTCTACAGTATACGATTCGCAGTATCTCGCCTCTCCGCTCAGTTTAGCTCGCCACAACCCGAATGTTACCGAATGTAAAATTAACTCTCCGAGTGCGTCTTTGCAGGCGAGACGGGAGACCGGTGTAAAGCAAAACTGCACTCGTCATCAGCCACTCGTTTCGCACACTGAAAACCAGAGCGATGTGATGCTCAGATCATAAATGTTCGTCAGTAGTAAACAGTCCGAACAATACAAATACAAATACAAATTTGGATACAAATCTTGATGGATAAGTGATCACTACCTTTGGGATCTCAAAACACATTCCACTTGCTATCTAATGATACTAAATTCAAGCAGAGGGAGTGGCCAAGAGCACGTCTTTTAGCAGGAAGTTTAGTGACAAGTGTTGGTGTTATGTTTTATGGAAGGATAGTTCTAAAAACGAATGGCGCTTACTGATCCCCAATCTATATAAATAAAAATGTAAGGCAAAATCTGTTGATAAGCGGAAAACCCGAAGAAGGGATGGTCCGATTTTAGCCTCCTGTATTTTGTTGTATTCGTCTCTTCCCGTAGATCAATATAGTGTAGAGAAAAATCGGAAAATTTTCGGAAAATCCTAAAGGAAGGTCGGAAAATTCGGAAAAATGAATTCCCACATGTTCGAAAATTACATCATCATAAGCGTTGTTAGTCCATTCAATATTTGCGATATCGAAATTGATCTTTGTTCGTAAGTGGGAATGCATTTTCAGGCGAAATAACGCATTCTCATATCATATATCTATAAATAAAAATGGAAGGCCAAATGTGTTGGTAAGCGCAAAACCCGAGGAAGGAATGGTTCAATTTCAGTCATCTATATTTCGTTGTATTCGTCTCTTCCCGTAGATCAATATAGCGGAGAGAAAAATCGGAAAATTCGGAAAATTGAATTCCCATATGTTATACAATTAACTAAGCGTTGCTAGTCCATTTGATGTTGGTGCTAACGAAATTGTTTTTTGTTCGAAAGATGAAAAGGATTTTCAGATGGAATAACGCATTCCTGTATCTTCTATCTATATAAACAAAAATGGAAAGCCAAATGTGTTGGTGTGCCCTAAACCCGAGGAAGGAATGGTCCGATTTGAGCAGTCTTTATTCTGTAATATTCTCTGTATCAAACATGTATTTCATGCAACGGAGAAACATGTTATTTCCAAATGCTTGAAGAATCTTGAGCGAGAGTTGTGTCTGAAAATAACTTTATATATATTTTTGTAGAAGTACTAGACAATTTATAGTAAAAGGAAATTGTAAAGGGTCAAAGGGTAATCAATCAATGAAGAGTTCAGTGATTGCACTCAACGTTCACTTAGTAAGAAAACGTGGATGTTTGAAAGTATTCAAATAAAAACAGGAAGTGGGTTATATCTATGGTATAACCGCAAGGGTGACGTAGGACTATCGTTGATTTAGAGATCATTTGTTTGAAGTTGAATCTAAATCCATTCTGAATGAATGAATAAATGAATATTTGGGAGACTTCGAAAACGAGAGCGTTACGTTGGAGGCACAAGGTGTTATGCATCCAATATAGGATACGAAAAACCTTGTTCTGAAGAATAATCTTCAGAAGCTAACCTGCTAACTGTACTTGATTGACAAATCACAAACCCAAATGTATTATATGGATATGTTATGGATAGAAAACATTAAAATAGACTCTTTCGCTTGAATGTAATTTTCAATTCCAAGGGGAACTGGCAGATTATTTTCCAGCAACGATTAGATATTTCCACATTTTCCTCGATACTGGAAGCCCACCAGTGGTTAATACTAACTCGATAACCACCTGTTCATAGTACTTGATTGAAAAATATTTGGTCACAGTGTTACATGGATAGAAATAATTCAAATAAACTCTTTCACATGAATGTATTTTTAAATTCCCAGAGGAACTGGCAGATTATTTTCCAGCAATGATTAGATCTTTCCGGAACTTTCTCGATGCTGAATGGCATCCAAACGGAAAGAATTCTGCGCGTGTATGTGTCGATCCTTCGCCGTCCACCTCCTCCAGCACGTTAGGCAACGATGTTGTCTTGTCGATGTCCTCACGAAAAATGAACGTGTCTCACCACCAGAATATCGCTTAAGTATGCTTTTTGTGTGTGATTGAATCGAGAGAAGGTGTGGTTTACGATGGCAATTTGGAAGGCAAACTAGAGGGGAATGAACTCTCTGAGCTAGGAACTTTCAGCGACTGAGCAATAATCGATTGCGGGCACATACAATATTGGATACGGAAATATCCTACTGATGGGGAAGAATAATCTTCAGAAGCTATTCTGTTAATTGCGATTGATTGAAAAATCACAAAACCAAATGTATTTGGTCACAGTGTTACATGGATAGAAAACATTAAAATAAACTCTTTCACATGAATGTAATTTTAAATTCCCAGAGGAACTGGCAGATTATTTTCAGTAACGATTAGATATTTCCACATTTTCCTCGATACTGGAAGCCCACCAGTGGTTAATGCTAACTCGATAACCATCTGTTAATAGTACTTGATTGAAAAATATTTGGTCACAGTGTTACATGAATAGAATACATTCAAATAAACGCTTTCACATGAATGTATTTTTAAATTCACAGAGGAACTGGCAGATTATTTTCCAGCAATGATTAGATCTTTCCGGAACTTTCTCGATGCTGAATGGCATCCAAACGGAAAGAATTCCGCGCGTGTATGTGTGTGTAGCGATGTCTTCCCGGGGAACCGTTTGTGGCATCACTCTCCTCCTGATGGATTCCCTTCTGGCCTAAGGTGCACAAACAGGCTCTTAGTGACATCGTTCATTCGCGCTTTCATGATAAACGAAGAGCTTCACCACAACAGCGACAACATGCTCCAATCGCTGTTCAATTAGAACTGAGTGGATTTCCGAGCGGCGCTCGCTTATATACCGATTGGTGATTTCAATAGCCTGTTTTGAAAGCAATTTTAAGACTATTGAAACAAGTTTTTGGATCAAAAAGTAACAAGTATAGAACGCGTAGACATTTTATCTTTCGAATGAAGTGTTTATCATACCATTTCGTTCAGTTGTTTAGGAGCTATTAACGCTCAAAATCTCGGTCTCCGGCGTAACGCTTTCGTTTTCGAAACTTTGATTTTACACCCCGGTATAGAAATGAAAGACGTAATCCTACGTCAAAAAATCTATTTTGGGCGAGACGAAGTTCGTCGCGTCAGCTAGTAGTTGGAATAAAACTGGATGTGAAAAGAAGCTCGATATACAGGAAAAATATATCCCTACGAATAGCCGTCGCTGTCGCCGTTGATGCAACTGTCTGCTGTACCGACGTTTGTGACGGCGGTGACTGAACCGTAGATGTGGTAGTCACTGGGGGCCGACAAAAAAGCCGTTGCACCACTTGTACTACCACCACTGGTGGCCACTTTCGTGATATATGTTAGCGGCAATTGCTTGCTTGCCCGCTGTTGAGTTTGATCCTGTAAATTAAAAAATAACTTAGATCTAGGAATCATAGCGCACCACTATCAAACATACCAGAGGCTGCACTTAGAACATGTAGCTTTCTGTCAGGCGTTTGAATCAGTTGTTGCCCAGGGTTCAGACCACGAACGCTAACCTTCCCATCCTTCCCATCACGAATGATTTGCACTTTTTGTGGACCATCTGGTTTGGCGGGCGCGGGAGATTGCTGCCTTTGGTTCGGCTGGGAAGTTGATGCAGAAGCAGACCGTGAAGATTGAGCTATGTTCTGTTGAATAATCTTCGTTGTACCGTCCGGTTCTTTCACAATAATACAACGCTGAACAATGGACTGTTTCGGTGGGTTTGCACCATCTATTCGGAGTAAAATTATAACGATTAACCAGTCGACTCAAAGGCCATTTTTTCCGGTTCCGATTACCTTGTTGCTGTTTGAGTTCCATCGCACGCTTTTGATTGTGTGCTGCCCTCTCTAGCCGAAGTTGTTGTACCATTTGTTAGTTTATTTCCTCCCTCGAGGCCTTACTAGAGATTATGGCCGATTTGTTCGCCAAACTGGAACCTGGGGCACTATTACCATTGCTGGTCGGTGTTGATGAGTTCGACAAATCGCCAGATGACGATGTGATGTTACGGGTTGGTGGAAGCTTTCCTGTGCTAGTTCGAGTTATTGGTAGGACCTGGGCTGCAGTCAGTTTCTCCTGTTTTGACGTAGGACTACGTCTTTCATTTCTATACCGGGGTGTAAAATCAAAGTTTCGAAAACGAAAGCGTTACGCCGGAGACCGAGATTTTGAGCGTTAATAGCTCCTAAACAACTGAACGAAATGGAATGATAAACACTTCATTCGAAAGATAAAATATCTACGCGTTCTATACTTGTTACTTTTTGATCCAAAAACTTGTTTCAATAGTCTTAAAATTGCTTTCAAAACAGGCTATTGAAATCACCAATCGGTATATAAGCGAGCGCCGCTCGGAAATCCACTCAGTTCTAATTGAACAGCGATTGGAGCATGTTGTCGCTGTTGTGGTGAAGCTCTTCGTTTATCATGAAAGCGCTGATGAACGGTGTCACCAAGAGCCTGTTTGTGCACCCTAGGCCAGAAGGGAATCCATCAGGAGGAGAGTGATGCCACAAACGGTTCCCCGGGAAGACATCGCTACACACACATACACGCACGGAATTCTTTCCGTTTGGATGCCATTCAGCATCGAGAAAGTTCCGGAAAATAATCTGCCAGTTCCTCTGGGAATTTAAAAATACATTCATGTGAAAGAGTTTATTTGAATGTTTTCTATCCATGTAACACTGTGACCAAATACATTTGGTTTTGTGGTTTTTCAATCAATCGCAATTAACAGGATAGCTTCTGAAGATTATTCTTCCCCATCAGTAGGATATTTCCGTATCCAATATTGGATGCATAAAACCTTGTGCCTCCAACGTAACGCTCTCGTTTTCGAAGTCTCCCAAATATTCATTTATTCATTCATTCAGAATGGATTTAGATTCAACTTCAAACAAATGATCTCCAAATCAACGATAGTCCTACGTCACCCTTGCGGTTATACCATATATATAACCCACTTCCTGTTTTTCACCATAAAGTTTGATCTCCCATAGCTCCAACTTGTCAAAGTTCAATTTTATATTTCTAAAACAGAAACACATCACTTGTTTTCAATTTTCATCGAAATCACAACAAATCATGTAACGCAATACATGCACTGTATGTCAAAATGAAAATGTTACAAAAGTAGGCCGGCTTCTATTTTCCCACTCTGATTTCGATCCAAGTAGTCTACTTGGTAGGTGCACACAACATTACTCGTCACTGCTGTTTGAAATTGCAATAGAGAAGCAAGAAGAAATTTCACTCAGCACCAAGATGAACCGAACGAACGTTACATCCCGGATTCCGACTGGCTTGAGGGTTCCGAGAGGCTATCGGGCCACCCAAGCAAATGGAGGTAGAGCGGAATCGGGAGGGAAAGTTCGTTTTCCACCCAAGGTGAGTAAAATCGTGTTAGAGTGCGTAGCAGCGCTAATGAAATCTTATTTTCTTACAGACAATTCCAACCAAGAACGAGATATATCCTGAAGAGGGCATGATCGAGGACGAAGATTTTCCGCCGCTGTTCCATGATGACATCGAGGATACTGGAGATGACGTGTACGACTGGGAGCCGATAGACATTTCCGAGGTCGACGAGATATATTTTCGGAAGATGAAGGCTGAATCGGAGCTTCAAAAAATGATGACGGAAAACACCAGATTGCGGCAGGAGAATCAACGGCTTAAAACAGCAGCGAAAGAGGTAAGACTTTTTAAGTATTGTTGTTTTAAAATGCTACTAGTTGTTGCAGGAGAAGTGGCGCAGTCGCTCTTTATTTAAATCTTTTATTATACACGTAATTAGGAAGCGTTCAGTGTTTTTGTTTGTTATCTTCAAATTTTGTTATTTCAAGTTGTTCCGTTGTATTTATTGCATTTGTTCTGTTGTTGTCTTCATTTGTTTTGTTGAGTTTAGTTGCGTTGTACTATTCCGTGTTGTAGAATTTATTGTTATGCTGTGAGTTTTGTTTGATATATTTTTGATGTTTTAGTTTTTCTGTAATATTTGGATGTTTCTCAGTAGTATTTAGATTTATTTTATTTATACCGTTATTGTTTTCCGTATTCTGTTGGATTTTCTTATGTTACTTTGAGTTTCAGAGTTGTTATTTTTTACACTACTGATTTTTCTATTATTTGATTGTTCTATTGTTTTCCGCTGTAGATATTATTAATATTTTTTTCTTTCTTACATTGCATCAAATACATGAGAGCTATCGAGGGGAATCTTCTGGCCTTGGCCTGACTTGCTAGCCTACAACACTGAGAAATGGCTATGAGTAGGTGACACAAGGAGTGACGTGAGTTCATTTTCCAAATTAAAAAAATACAAATTTGTGTTAATATGTTTTATTTCCCATAGGTGATAGATCAAACCGAGGAAATTCATAGAGATGGGGCCAAGTCACGATTTAGCTTTAATATTTTTTTTAACAATTTTTGTTGTAAAATAAAATAAAATTAATTAATTTACAATAAACTAATTTAAAGTATATTCTAAAACCGAGTTGTTACTATTTTTTCACTGATGCAATCGAACTCCCTTTAAAAAAATTTCAAACTTAGACTCAAGTGTTAGGAAAATTTTAAAATTGACGATGACTCCATGTTTCCGGGAGGCTTTAAGTGTTTCCGGGAGACTAGTTGTTGCAGGAGAAGTGGCGCAGTCGCTCTTTATTTAAATCTTTTATTATACACGTAATTAGGAAGCGTTCAGTGTTTTTGTTTGTTATCTTCAAATTTTGTTATTTCAAGTTGTTCCGTTGTATTTGTTGCATTTGTTCTGTTGTTGTCTTCATTTGTTTGGTTGAGTTTAGTTGCGTTGTACTATTCCGTGTTGTAGAATTTATTGTTATGCTGTGAGTTTTGTTTGATATATTTTTGATGTTTTAGTTTTTCTGTAATATTTGGATGTTTCTCAGTAGTATTTAGATTTATTTTATTTATACCGTTATTGTTTTCCGTATTCTGTTGGGTTTTCTTATGTTACTTTGAGTTTCAGAGTTGTTATTTTTTTACACTACTGATTTTTCTATTATTTGATTGTTCTATTGTTTTCCGCTGTAGATATTATTAATATTTTTTTCTTTCTTACATTGCATCAAATACATGAGAGCTATCGAGGGGAATCTTCTGGCCTTGGCCTGACTTGCTAGCCTACAACACTGAGAAATGGCTATGAGTAGGTGACACAAGGAGTGACGTGAGTTCATTTTCCAAATTAAAAAAATACAAATTTGTGTTAATATGTTTTATTTCCCATAGGTGATAGATCAAACCGAGGAAATTCATAGAGATGGGGCCAAGTCACGATTTAGCTTTAATATTTTTTTTAACAATTTTTGTTGTAAAATAAAATAAAATAAATTAATTTACAATAAACTAATTTAATGTATATTCTAAAACCGAGTTGTTACTATTTTTTCACTGATGCAATCGAACTCTCTTTAAAAAAATTTTAAACTTAGACTCAAGTGTTAGGAAAATTTTAAAATTGACGATGACTCCATGTTTCCGGGAGGCTTTAAGTGCATACGATTTTTCAACATAAAGCTAGACTCTCTTTTCATTCCGCCATGGTTTAGGTTTAGGAGCCCTTCGACGAATAATGGATTCTGGGATGGGTTTCGTTTGAGCGCGAAGTGCGCATTCATGGACCAAACGAGAAAATAGTTTAGGTTCCTTCATAGAAGAATTGATTAACCATCTCCGGAATTGATGGCTAGATCAGTGATGTCCACATAAATATATTGTTGGTTTTATTTCTAATCAATGTGTCGCAACTACTGCGACAAACCCCCACTAAATTTCTCAGTGTATAAACACGGACTTACATCCCTGCAGCAAAACAGTGAAATGCTGGCAGTTTGGATACATGCAAGAAGAATGATAAATAGAATTGAAGCAAGGATGGAAATTATGCGACCATGATTCGATCCATGATTAATCGCAAACTGCACAGATCGCGATCTGTACAAGTTGCGATCAACTATTACTCCTCTCCCTTCCCAACAGAATGATGTTCTCTTGATTACTCTGAGTCTATTAATAGATCGCATCAACGGATCTAGATAGAAGAAACGAAAGACTCTTTCCACTCGGTTTGTGTGCAAATCGCAGCAGTAATTTGCTCCACGGAGGCAAGTGTTTCTACAGTATACGATTCGCAGTATCTCGCCTCTCCGCTCAGTTTAGCTCGCCACAACCCGAATGTTACCGAATGTAAAATTAACTCTCCGAGTGCGTCTTTGCAGGCGAGACGGGAGACCGGTGTAAAGCAAAACTGCACTCGTCATCAGCCACTCGTTTCGGACACTGAAAACCAGAGCGATGTGATGCTCAGATCATAAATGTTCGTCAGTAGTAAACAGTCCGAACAATACAAATACAAATACAAATTTGGATACAAATCTTGATGGATAAGTGATCACTACCTTTGGGATCTCAAAACACATTCCACTTGCTATCTAATGATACTAAATTCAAGCAGAGGGAGTGGCCAAGAGCACGTCTTTTAGCAGGAAGTTTAGTGACAAGTGTTGGTGTTATGTTTTATGGAAGGATAGTTCTAAAAACGAATGGCGCTTACTGATCCCCAATCTATATAAATAAAAATGTAAGGCAAAATCTGTTGATAAGCGGAAAACCCGAAGAAGGGATGGTCCGATTTTAGCCTCCTGTATTTTGTTGTATTCGTCTCTTCCCGTAGATCAATATAGTGTAGAGAAAAATCGGAAAATTTTCGGAAAATCCTAAAGGAAGGTCGGAAAATTCGGAAAAATGAATTCCCACATGTTCGAAAATTATATCATCATAAGCGTTGTTAGTCCATTCAATATTTGCGATATCGAAATTGATCTTTGTTCGTAAGTGGGAATGCATTTTCAGGCGAAATAACGCATTTTCATATCATATATCTATAAATAAAAATGGAAGGCCAAATGTGTTGGTAAGCGCAAAACCCGAGGAAGGAATGGTTCAATTTCAGTCATCTATATTTCGTTGTATTCGTCTCTTCCCGTAGATCAATATAGCGGAGAGAAAAATCGGAAAATTCGGAAAATTGAATTCCCATATGTTATACAATTAACTAAGCGTTGCTAGTCCATTTGATGTTGGTGCTAACGAAATTGTTTTTTGTTCGAAAGATGAAAAGGATTTTCAGATGGAATAACGCATTCCTGTATCTTCTATCTATATAAACAAAAATGGAAGGCCAAATGTGTTGGTGTGCCCTAAACCCGAGGAAGGAATGGTCCGATTTGAGCAGTCTTTATTCTGTAATATTCTCTGTATCAAACATGTATTTCATGCTTGAAGAATCTTGAGCGAGAATTGTGTCTGAAAATAACTTTATATATATTTTTGTAGAAGTACTAAACAATTTATAGTAAAAGGAAATTGTAAAGGGTCAAAGGGTAATCAATCAATGAAGAGTTCAGTGATTTCACTCAACGTTCACTTAGTAAGAAAACGTGGATGTTTGAAAGTATTCAAATCAAAAAATCTATTTTGGGCGGGACGAAGTTCGTCGCGTCAGCTAGTAGTTGGAATAAAACTGGATGTGAAAAGAAGCTCGATATACAGGAAAAATATATCCCTACGAATAGCCGTCGCTGTCGCCGTTGATGCAACTGTCTGCTGTACCGACGTTTGTGACGGCGGTGACTGAACCGTAGATGTGGTAGTCACTGGGGGCCGACAAAAAAGCCGTTGCACCACTTGTACTACCACCACTGGTGGCCACTTTCGTGATATATGTTAGCGGCAATTGCTTGCTTGCCCGCTGTTGAGTTTGATTAAAATTTAAAATTAAAAAATAACTTAGATTTAGGAATCATAGCGCACCACTATCAAACATACCAGAGGCTGCACTTAAAACATGTAGCTTTCTGTCAGGCGTTTGAATCAGTTGTTGCCCAGGGTTCAGACCACGAACGCTAACCTTCCCATCCTTCCCATCACGAATGATTTGCACTTTTTGTGGACCATCTGGTTTGGCGGGCGCGGGAGATTGCTGCCTTTGGTTCGGCTGGGAAGTTGATGCAGAAGCAGACCGTGAAGATTGAGTTATGTTCTGTTGAATAATCTTCGTTGTACCGTCCGGTTCTTTCACAATAATACAACGCTGAACAATGGACTGTTTCGGTGGCTTTGCACCATCTATTCGGAGTAAAATTATAACGATTAACCAGTCGACTCAAAGGCCATTTTTTCCGGTTCCGATTACCTTGTTGCTGTTTGAGTTCCATCGCACGCTTTTGATTGTGTGCTGCCCTCTCTAGCCGAAGTTGTTGTACCATTTGTTAGTTTATTTCCTCCCTCGAGGCCTTACTAGAGATTATGGCCGATTTGTTCGCCAAACTGGAACCTGGGGCACTATTACCATTGCTGGTCGGTGTTGATGAGTTCGACAAATCGCCAGATGACGATGTGATGTTACGGGTTGGTGGAAGCTTTCCTGTGCTAGTTCGAGTTATTGGTAGGACCTGGGCTGCAGTCAGTTTCTCCTGTTTTGACGTAGGACTACGTCTTTCATTTCTATACCGGGGTGTAAAATCAAAGTTTCGAAAACGAAAGCGTTACGCCGGAGACCGAGATTTTGAGCGTTAATAGCTCCTAAACAACTGAACGAAATGGAATGATAAACACTTCATTCGAAAGATAAAATATCTACGCGTTCTATACTTGTTACTTTTTGATCCAAAAACTTGTTTCAATAGTCTTAAAATTGCTTTCAAAACAGGCTATTGAAATCACCAATCGGTATATAAGCGAGCGCCGCTCGGAAATCCACTCAGTTCTAATTGAACAGCGATTGGAGCATGTTGTCGCTGTTGTGGTGAAGCTCTTCGTTTATCATGAAAGCGCTGATGAACGGTGTCACCAAGAGCCTGTTTGTGCACCCTAGGCCAGAAGGGAATCCATCAGGAGGAGAGTGATGCCACAAACGGTTCCCCGGGAAGACATCGCTACACACACATACACGCACGGAATTCTTTCCGTTTGGATGCCATTCAGCATCGAGAAAGTTCCGGAAAATAATTTGCCAGTTCCTCTGGGAATTTAAAAATACATTCATGTGAAAGAGTTTATTTGAATGTTTTCTATCCATGTAACACTGTGACCAAATACATTTGGTTTTGTGGTTTTTCAATCAATCGCAATTAACAGGATAGCTTCTGAAGATTATTCTTCCCCATCAGTAGGATATTTCCGTATCCAATATTGGATGCATAAAACCTTGTGCCTCCAACGTAACGCTCTCGTTTTCGAAGTCTCCCAAATATTCATTTATTCATTCATTCAGAATGGATTTAGATTCAACTTCAAACAAATGATCTCCAAATCAACGATAGTCCTACGTCACCCTTGCGGTTATACCATAGATATAACCCACTTCCTGTTTTTCACCATAAAGTTTGATCTCCCATAGCTCCAACTTGTCAAAGTTCAATTTTATATTTCTAAAACAGAAACACATCACTTGTTTTCAATTTTCATCGAAATCACAACAAATCATGTAACGCAATACATGCACTGTATGTCAAAATGAAAATGTTACAAAAGTAGGCCGGCTTCTATTTTCCCACTCTGATTTCGATCCAAGTAGTCTACTTGGTAGGTGCACACAACATTACTCGTCACTGCTGTTTGAAATTGCAATAGAGAAGCAAGAAGAAATTTCACTCAGCACCAAGATGAACCGAACGAACGTTACATCCCGGATTCCGACTGGCTTGAGGGTTCCGAGAGGCTATCGGGCCACCCAAGCAAATGGAGGTAGAGCGGAATCGGGAGGGAAAGTTCGTTTTCCACCCAAGGTGAGTAAAATCGTGTTAGAGTGCGTAGCAGCGCTAATGAAATCTTATTTTCTTACAGACAATTCCAACCAAGAACGAGATATATCCTGAAGAGGGCATGATCGAGGACGAAAATTTTCCGCCGCTGTTCCATGATGACATCGAGGATACTGGAGATGACGTGTACGACTGGGAGCCGATAGACATTTCCGAGGTCGACGAGATATATTTTCGGAAGATGAAGGCTGAATCGGAGCTTCAAAAAATGATGGCGGAAAACACCAGATTGCGGCAGGAGAATCAACGGCTTAAAACAGCAGCGAAAGGGGTAAGACTTTTTAAGTATTGTTGTTTTAAAATGCTACTAGTTGTTGCAGGAGAAGTGGCGCAGTCGCTCTTTATTTAAATCTTTTATTATACACGTAATTAGGAAGCGTTCAGTGTTTTTGTTTGTTATCTTCAAATTTTGTTATTTCAAGTTGTTCCGTTGTATTTATTGCATTTGTTCTGTTGTTGTCTTCATTTGTTTTGTTGAGTTTAGTTGCGTTGTACTATTCCGTGTTGTAGAATTTATTGTTATGCTGTGAGTTTTGTTTGATATATTTTTGATGTTTTTGTTTTTCTGTAATATTTGGATGTTTCTCAGTAGTATTTAGATTTATTTTATTTATACCGTTATTGTTTTCCGTATTCTGTTGGATTTTCTTATGTTACTTTGAGTTTCAGAGTTGTTATTTTTTTACACTACTGATTTTTCTATTATTTGATTGTTCTATTGTTTTCCGCTGTAGATATTATTAATATTTTTTTCTTTCTTACATTGCATCAAATACATGAGAGCTATCGAGGGCAATCTTCTGGCCTTGGCCTGACTTGCTAGCCTACAACACTGAGAAATGGCTATGAGTAGGTGACACAAGGAGTGACGTGAGTTCATTTTCCAAATTAAAAAAATACAAATTTGTGTTAATATGTTTTATTTCCCATAGGTGATAGATCAAACCGAGGAAATTCATAGAGATGGGGCCAAGTCACGATTTAGCTTTAATATTTTTTTTAACAATTTTTGTTGTAAAATAAAATAAAATTAATTAATTTACAATAAACTAATTTAATGTATATTCTAAAACCGAGTTGTTACTATTTTTTCACTGATGCAATCGAACTCCCTTTAAAAAAATTTCAAACTTAGACTCAAGTGTTAGGAAAATTTTAAAATTGACGATGACTCCATGTTTCCGGGAGGCTTTAAGTGCATACGATTTTTCAACATAAAGCTAGACTCTCTTTTCATTCCGCCATGGTTTAGGTTTAGGAGCCCTTCGACGAATAATGGATTCTGGGATGGGTTTCGTTTGAGCGCGAAGTGCGCATTCATGGACCAAACGAGAAAATAGTTTAGGTTCCTCCATAGAAGAATTGATTAACCATCTCCGGAATTGATGGCTAGATCAGTGATGTCCACATAAATATATTGTTGGTTTTATTTCTAATCAATGTGTCGCAACTACTGCGACAAACCCCCACTAAATTTCTCAGTGTATAAACACGGACTTACATCCCTGCAGCAAAACAGTGAAATGCTGGCAGTTTGGATACATGCAAGAAGAATGATAAATAGAATTGAAGCAAGGATGGAAATTATGCGACCATGATTCGATCCATGATTAATCGCAAACTGCACAGATCGCGATCTGTACAAGTTGCGATCAACTATTACTCCTCTCCCTTCCCAACAGAATGATGTTCTCTTGATTACTCTGAGTCTATTAATAGATCGCATCAACGGATCTAGATAGAAGAAACGAAAGACTCTTTCCACTCGGTTTGTGTGCAAATCGCAGCAGTAATTTGCTCCACGGAGGCAAGTGTTTCTACAGTATACGATTCGCAGTATCTCGCCTCTCCGCTCAGTTTAGCTCGCCACAACCCGAATGTTACCGAATGTAAAATTAACTCTCCGAGTGCGTCTTTGCAGGCGAGACGGGAGACCGGTGTAAAGCAAAACTGCACTAGTCATCAGCCACTCGTTTCGCACACTGAAAACCAGAGCGATGTGATGCTCAGATCATAAATGTTCGTCAGTAGTAAACAGTCCGAACAATACAAATACAAATACAAATTTGGATACAAATCTTGATGGATAAGTGATCACTACCTTTGGGATCTCAAAACACATTCCACTTGCTATCTAATGATACTAAATTCAAGCAGAGGGAGTGGCCAAGAGCACGTCTTTTAGCAGGAAGTTTAGTGACAAGTGTTGGTGTTATGTTTTATGGAAGGATAGTTCTAAAAACGAATGGCGCTTACTGATCCCCAATCTATATAAATAAAAATGTAAGGCAAAATCTGTTGATAAGCGGAAAACCCGAAGAAGGGATGGTCCGATTTTAGCCTCCTGTATTTTGTTGTATTCGTCTCTTCCCGTAGATCAATATAGTGTAGAGAAAAATCGGAAAATTTTCGGAAAATCCTAAAGGAAGGTCGGAAAATTCGGAAAAATGAATTCCCACATGTTCGAAAATTACATCATCATAAGCGTTGTTAGTCCATTCAATATTTGCGATATCGAAATTGATCTTTGTTCGTAAGTGGGAATGCATTTTCAGGCGAAATAACGCATTTTCATATCATATATCTATAAATAAAAATGGAAGGCCAAATGTGTTGGTAAGCGCAAAACCCGAGGAAGGAATGGTTCAATTTCAGTCATCTATGTTTCGTTGTATTCGTCTCTTCCCGTAGATCAATATAGCGGAGAGAAAAATCGGAAAATTCGGAAAATTGAATTCCCATATGTTATACAATTAACTAAGCGTTGCTAGTCCATTTGATGTTGGTGCTAACGAAATTGTTTTTTGTTCGAAAGATGAAAAGGATTTTCAGATGGAATAACGCATTCCTGTATCTTCTATCTATATAAACAAAAATGGAAGGCCAAATGTGTTGGTGTGCCCTAAACCCGAGGAAGGAATGGTCCGATTTGAGCAGTCTTTATTCTGTAATATTCTCTGTATCAAACATGTATTTCATGCTTGAAGAATCTTGAGCGAGAATTGTGTCTGAAAATAACTTTATATATATTTTTGTAGAAGTACTAAACAATTTATAGTAAAAGGAAATTGTAAAGGGTCAAAGGGTAATCAATCAATGAAGAGTTCAGTGATTTCACTCAACGTTCACTTAGTAAGAAAACGTGGATGTTTGAAAGTATTCAAATCAAAAAATCTATTTTGGGCGGGACGAAGTTCGTCGCGTCAGCTAGTAGTTGGAATAAAACTGGATGTGAAAAGAAGCTCGATATACAGGAAAAATATATCCCTACGAATAGCCGTCGCTGTCGCCGTTGATGCAACTGTCTGCTGTACCGACGTTTGTGACGGCGGTGACTGAACCGTAGATGTGGTAGTCACTGGGGGCCGACAAAAAAGCCGTTGCACCACTTGTACTACCACCACTGGTGGCCACTTTCGTGATATATGTTAGCGGCAATTGCTTGCTTGCCCGCTGTTGAGTTTGATTAAAATTTAAAATTAAAAAATAACTTAGATCTAGGAATCATAGCGCACCACTATCAAACATACCAGAGGCTGCACTTAGAACATGTAGCTTTCTGTCAGGCGTTTGAATCAGTTGTTGCCCAGGGTTCAGACCACGAACGCTAACCTTCCCATCCTTCCCATCACGAATGATTTGCACTTTTTGTGGACCATCTGGTTTGGCGGGCGCGGGAGATTGCTGCCTTTGGTTCGGCTGGGAAGTTGATGCAGAAGCAGACCGTGAAGATTGAGTTATGTTCTGTTGAATAATCTTCGTTGTACCGTCCGGTTCTTTCACAATAATACAACGCTGAACAATGGACTGTTTCGGTGGGTTTGCACCATCTATTCGGAGTAAAATTATAACGATTAACCAGTCGACTCAAAGGCCATTTTTTCCGGTTCCGATTACCTTGTTGCTGTTTGAGTTCCATCGCACGCTTTTGATTGTGTGCTGCCCTCTCTAGCCGAAGTTGTTGTACCATTTGTTAGTTTATTTCCTCCCTCGAGGCCTTACTAGAGATTATGGCCGATTTGTTCGCCAAACTGGAACCTGGGGCACTATTACCATTGCTGGTCGGTGTTGATGAGTTCGACAAATCGCCAGATGACGATGTGATGTTACGGGTTGGTGGAAGCTTTCCTGTGCTAGTTCGAGTTATTGGTAGGACCTGGACTGCAGTCAGTTTCTCCTGTTTTGACGTAGGACTACGTCTTTCATTTCTATACCGGGGTGTAAAATCAAAGTTTCGAAAACGAAAGCGTTACGCCGGAGACCGAGATTTTGAGCGTTAATAGCTCCTAAACAACTGAACGAAATGGAATGATAAACACTTCATTCGAAAGATAAAATATCTACGCGTTCTATACTTGTTACTTTTTGATCCAAAAACTTGTTTCAATAGTCTTAAAATTGCTTTCAAAACAGGCTATTGAAATCACCAATCGGTATATAAGCGAGCGCCGCTCGGAAATCCACTCAGTTCTAATTGAACAGCGATTGGAGCATGTTGTCGCTGTTGTGGTGAAGCTCTTCGTTTATCATGAAAGCGCTGATGAACGGTGTCACCAAGAGCCTGTTTGTGCACCCTAGGCCAGAAGGGAATCCATCAGGAGGAGAGTGATGCCACAAACGGTTCCCCGGGAAGACATCGCTACACACACATACACGCACGGAATTCTTTCCGTTTGGATGCCATTCAGCATCGAGAAAGTTCCGGAAAATAATCTGCCAGTTCCTCTGGGAATTTAAAAATACATTCATGTGAAAGAGTTTATTTGAATGTTTTCTATCCATGTAACACTGTGACCAAATACATTTGGTTTTGTGGTTTTTCAATCAATCGCAATTAACAGGATAGCTTCTGAAGATTATTCTTCCCCATCAGTAGGATATTTCCGTATCCAATATTGGATGCATAAAACCTTGTGCCTCCAACGTAACGCTCTCGTTCATTCATTCATTCATTCAGAATGGATTTAGATTCAACTTCAAACAAATGATCTCCAAATCAACGATAGTCCTACGTCACCCTTGCGGTTATACCATAGATATAACCCACTTCCTGTTTTTCACCATAAAGTTTGATCTCCCATAGCTCCAACTTGTCAAAGTTCAATTTTATATTTCTAAAACAGAAACACATCACTTGTTTTCAATTTTCATCGAAATCACAACAAATCATGTAACGCAATACATGCACTGTATGTCAAAATGAAAATGTTACAAAAGTAGGCCGGCTTCTATTTTCCCACTCTGATTTCGATCCAAGTAGTCTACTTGGTAGGTGCACACCAAGATGCTAAACTATAGGTGTTTCGTTTATGACACTTTCAAGACAATACGTGAGACGAGTAGCGAGACGTAGCTTTCTGAATTATTTACTTTTTGTTTGGTTATGTGGTTATGGTTTCATATCAACTCGCTGAGGAAAACAACTGAAGGAAGAAATAAACAAATATATATTCGTGAAAAATAGTGTACTATAGCTGCAATAAGGTATTTATATTATATATTATAACCGCTCCATGTAATGTAATTAAACATACACATACTCTTTACAGATACACAGGTCGAAGGTTGTGCAGGCCACTGATCATTCAACAATAGTCAAAGGTTGTACCGCTCATGGCAACTCTACACGAGCTGAAGATTGTACCGCCCAGTGACCATTCTACCCTGGATTCCTCGAGTCAAGAGAGACGCACCATGATTGATATGAGGTACAGACTAGGGGGGCGTCGCTGATCAATGGTCAGTTACACTCCAATAGGAAGTATCCCGTGTCGGCCACACATACATAGTACTGGAGACTGCAACATCCCAATTATGAGATCTTTGTAATACTAACCTCGAGCCAACCGCGAGTAATCGGTTACATATTACTAACATAGTTGTAAGACAAAAATTGTCAAAATATTGGACTCCCGGCCCCGTCAGGCTAACGCCACATGTGCCTTAATAAAATATATATTTTGGGAAAAAAAAATATATATTATTCAATATTTTTGGGGGACAGTGAGGATTTGATGAGCTTGTGAGTGTGATAAAAGTGCTATAAGTCTAAGAAATCTGTTGTCCAACTCCTCCACAGATAATCGTTCATCTCGAGGTTCTCTATCATGCCAAAATTATATTGTGAATATTTTATTTACTTCAGATGCCGTATTATTGTGCTGTAAAAGGATGTGGAAACAAGGTTCTCATAACGAAAAATAACCCGGACATTGTTTACCACACTTTTCTCCGAGATGGAGATAGACTTCATAAATGGTACTTTTCTGTAGTCAATCGAAGGATTGCAAACCTCAGAAAAATCAAGGTATATGCTCACGTCATTTCCATAGCAGCAGCTACGATGACCGACATCAAATGCGCCATGATCTTAATGGTACGAGGAAATATAGGATGATGAATTCCAAAGTTAAACCTTCTTTCTGCCTTATATGTATCAGCCATTCCATGTCGAATCGATATAGTGGTTCTCCGATTTTCGTGGAAAGTGGTAGATTTGTTCTTTATTGTAAAATATTAGACCCGTCTTTTCTTGTTTTTTTTATTAGGGCTGTGTGGTATACGTTGCAAATCGTGAATATTGTCACCGGATTAAGGGCATTGTAGTGATGTAGAACGTTGAACTTTTGACTAGTCTGAAATCGATCCACCGCCGCAACAATAAGAAATTGCTCACCGTGCAATTTTTCGAAATGACTGGTATACTCATCGGCAGTGCGGAAATACTCTCGGCATACAAAGCAGCAGCGCAAAGAGGGGTCCAAATTGTGTTTCAGCATACGTTCCACCGTAGCCACATAACGAATTTCTGATAGAATTCGATTCGCCACTACCATCTCTTTAATTTCCTTCAAAACTTTGTCGTTTTGTAAAATTGCATCCAGCATACGCAGGAATTTGTTTTACTTTTTGGAAGTCAACTCTGAAAAATCAACAAATATAATCATTCTTTAGCGGAATAAATATATCAAACCGACCTACCAGCGTGATTGTTCTGTTCGTGCTGCTCCAGTAGGTTTCGCAACCGCTCCATGTTGAATTTAAAATGATTTGATCGATTACCATTGGCATGCTGTTGGATTGGCTCATTACGTGTTATCAAATCGTGGTTTATCAGCACCCAGCCCAACTCGTCCATTTTGACACGAGTGTTGCGGCGCAGTTTTATCTCTTCGAAAAGTTTCTCGCGTAGTTTCCGTTTGATGATGCCTCCGTCCTTGATCAGATTGTGTCGATAAATTCGTACCACGTACGATTCTATTTCATGCTTTTGCCCTAGTGATAAAACAAAAAAAAATTAACACTCTCTTTTAAATGCTCAATAAAACCACATACGATTAAAACGCTGCTTGCTTGGAAAGAAAAAAGCATTGATTGCGCGGCTAGAAGGTAAAATATACTCAAAACATCCTTCTGCACTGCTTTTAATTCGACCGCTGATTGTAGATATCTGAAAACGTAGAAGCAATTATGAGAAATTGTTATACGAAAAAATCCACAAAATTACCTGCCTACAGTAAGGCGTGAGCAGCTATTTTGCCAACGAATGCATTTGACACCAAAAGATATGATTTGTTTTGTAAACAAAATTGTTTTTTCACGAGCAATGGCCGAACCAAGACGGGTCTATGGTACTAGGTGAGGCCGTTTCGTCACTAAGTTGGTTAGGGGAGCGGTATATGAAAACAGTACGGAAGAAAGCAGAAGGGGAATTATTTGCTTGAAGCGTGAAAGAGACAGACTGATCAGGAACGAGCTTCGGCACTAGCGTATTGTGTTTTGTTTACAAACAAAACACAGTAGACTTCCAAGATGGCTGAAGAGTGGTTTTAGCAAGTTGGCCCACCTTAGGATATACTTCTACGCGCCTTGGGCCGAACAGCAATTTTGACATTGCGGTCCACCTATAGTATAACGCCTTGGTAACGCAATACATGCACTGTATGTCAAAATGAAAATGGTACAAAAGTAGGCCGGCTTCTATTTTCCCACTCTGATTTCGATCCAAGTAGTCTACTTGGTAGGTGCACACAACATTACTCGTCACTGCTGTTTGAAATTGCAATAGAGAAGCAAGAAGAAATTTCACTCAGCACCAAGATGAACCGAACGAACGTTACATCCCGGATTCCGACTGGCTTGAGGGTTCCGAGAGGCTATCGGGCCACCCAAGCAAATGGAGGTAGAGCGGAATCGGGAGGGAAAGTTCGTTTTCCACCCAAGGTGAGTAAAATCGTGTTAGAGTGCGTAGCAGCGCTAATGAAATCTTATTTTCTTACAGACAATTCCAACCAAGAACGAGATATATCCTGAAGAGGGCATGATCGAGGACGAAGATTTTCCGCCGCTGTTCCATGATGACATCGAGGATACTGGAGATGACGTGTACGACTGGGAGCCGATAGACATTTCCGAGGTCGACGAGACATATTTTCGGAAGATGAAGGCTGAATCGGAGCTTCAAAAAATGATGGCGGAAAACACCAGATTGCGGCAGGAGAATCAACGGCTTAAAACAGCAGCGAAAGGGGTAAGACTTTTTAAGTATTGTTGTTTTAAAATGCTACTAGTTGTTGCAGGAGAAGTGGCGCAGTCGCTCTTTATTTAAATCTTTTATTATACACGTAATTAGGAAGCGTTCAGTGTTTTTGTTTGTTATCTTCAAATTTTGTTATTTCAAGTTGTTCCGTTGTATTTATTGCATTTGTTCTGTTGTTGTCTTCATTTGTTTTGTTGAGTTTAGTTGCGTTGTACTATTCCGTGTTGTAGAATTTATTGTTATGCTGTGAGTTTTGTTTGATATATTTTTGATGTTTTAGTTTTTCTGTAATATTTGGATGTTTCTCAGTAGTATTTAGATTTATTTTATTTATACCGTTATTGTTTTCCGTATTCTGTTGGATTTTCTTATGTTACTTTGAGTTTCAGAGTTGTTGTTTTTTTACACTACTGATTTTTCTATTATTTGATTGTTCTATTGTTTTCCGCTGTAGATATTATTAATATTTTTTTCTTTCTTACATTGCATCAAATACATGAGAGCTATCGAGGGGAATCTTCTGGCCTTGGCCTGACTTGCTAGCCTACAACACTGAGAAATGGCTATGAGTAGGTGACACAAGGAGTGACGTGAGTTCATTTTCCAAATTAAAAAAATACAAATTTGTGTTAATATGTTTTATTTCCCATAGGTGATAGATCAAACCGAGGAAATTCATAGAGATGGGGCCAAGTCACGATTTAGCTTTAATATTTTTTTTAACAATTTTTGTTGTAAAATAAAATAAAATTAATTAATTTACAATAAACTAATTTAATGTATATTCTAAAACCGAGTTGTTACTATTTTTTCACTGATGCAATCGAACTCCCTTTAAAAAAATTTCAAACTTAGACTCAAGTGTTAGGAAAATTTTAAAATTGACGATGACTCCATGTTTCCGGGAGGCTTTAAGTGCATACGATTTTTCAACATAAAGCTAGACTCTCTTTTCATTCCGCCATGGTTTAGGTTTAGGAGCCCTTCGACGAATAATGGATTCTGGGATGGGTTTCGTTTGAGCGCGAAGTGCGCATTCATGGACCAAACGAGAAAATAGTTTAGGTTCCTCCATAGAAGAATTGATTAACCATCTCCGGAATTGATGGCTAGATCAGTGATGTCCACATAAATATATTGTTAGTTTTATTTCTAATCAATGTGTCGCAACTACTGCGACAAACCCCCACTAAATTTCTCAGTGTATAAACACGGACTTACATCCCTGCAGCAAAACAGTGAAATGCTGGCAGTTTGGATACATGCAAGAAGAATGATAAATAGAATTGAAGCAAGGATGGAAATTATGCGACCATGATTCGATCCATGATTAATCGCAAACTGCACAAGTACAAGTTGCGATCAACTATTACTCCTCTCCCTTCCCAACAGAATGATGTTCTCTTGATTACTCTGAGTCTATTAATAGATCGCATCAAAGGATCTAGATAGAAGAAACGAAAGACTCTTTCCACTCGGTTTGTGTGCAAATCGCAGCAGTAATTTGCTCCACGGAGGCAAGTGTTTCTACAGTATACGATTCGCAGTATCTCGCCTCTCCGCTCAGTTTAGCTCGCCACAACCCGAATGTTACCGAATGTAAAATTAACTCTCCGAGTGCGTCTTTGCAGGCGAGACGGGAGACCGGTGTAAAGCAAAACTGCACTCGTCATCAGCCACTCGTTTCGGACACTGAAAACCAGAGCGATGTGATGCTCAGATCATAAATGTTCGTCAGTAGTAAACAGTCCGAACAATACAACTACAAATACAAATTTGGATACAAATCTTGATGGATAAGTGATCACTACCTTTGGGATCTCAAAACACATTCCACTTGCTATCTAATGATACTAAATTCAAGCAGAAGGAGTGGCCAAGAGCACGTCTTTTAGCAGGAAGTTTAGTGACAAGTGTTGGTGGTATGTTTTATGGAAGGATAATTCTAAAAACGAATGGCGCTTACTGATCCCCAATCTATATAAATAAAAATGTAAGGCAAAATCTGTTGATAAGCGGAAAACCCGAAGAAGGGATGGTCCGATTTTAGCCTCCTGTATTTTGTTGTATTCGTCTCTTCCCGTAGATCAATATAGTGTAGAGAAAAATCGGAAAATTTTCGGAAAATCCTAAAGGAAGGTCGGAAAATTCGGAAAAATGAATTCCCACATGTTCGAAAATTACATCATCATAAGCGTTGTTAGTCCATTCAATATTTGCGATATCGAAATTGATCTTTGTTCGTAAGTGGGAATGCATTTTCAGGCGAAATAACGCATTTTCATATCATATATCTATAAATAAAAATGGAAGGCCAAATGTGTTGATAAGCGCAAAACCCGAGGAAGGAATGGTTCAATTTCAGTCATCTATATTTCGTTGTATTCGTCTCTTCCCGTAGATCAATATAGCGGAGAGAATAATCGGAAAATTCGGAAAATTGAATTCCCATATGTTATACAATTAACTAAGCGTTGCTAGTCCATTTGATGTTGGTGCTAACGAAATTGTTTTTTGTTCGAAAGATGAAAAGGATTTTCAGATGGAATAACGCATTCCTGTATCTTCTATCTATATAAACAAAAATGGAAGGCCAAATGTGTTGGTTTGCCCTAAACCCGAGGAAGGAATGGTCCGATTTGAGCAGTCTTTATTCTGTAATATTCTCTGTATCAAACATGTATTTCATGCAACGGAGAAACATGTTATTTCCAAATGCTTGAAGAATCTTGAGCGAGAATTGTGTCTGAAAATAACTTTATATATATTTTTGTAGAAGTACTAAACAATTTATAGTAAAAGGAAATTGTAAAGGGTCAAAGGGTAATCAATCAATGAAGAGTTCAGTGATTGCACTCAACGTTCACTTAGTAAGAAAACGTGGATGTTTGAAAGTATTCAAATCAATAAATCTATTTTGGGCGGGACGAAGTTCGTCGCGTCAGCTAGTAGTTGGAATAAAACTGGATGTGAAAAGAAGCTCGATATACAGGAAAAATATATCCCTACGAATAGCCGTCGCTGTCGCCGTTGATGCAACTGTCTGCTGTACCGACGTTTGTGACGGCGGTGACTGAACCGTAGATGTGGTAGTCACTGGGGGCCGACAAAAAAGCCGTTGCACCACTTGTACTACCACCACTGGTGGCCACTTTCGTGATATATGTTAGCGGCAATTGCTTGCTTGCCCGCTGTTGAGTTTGATCCTGTAAATTAAAAAATAACTTAGATCTAGGAATCATAGCGCACCACTATCAAACATACCAGAGGCTGCACTTAGAACATGTAGCTTTCTGTCAGGCGTTTGAATCAGTTGTTGCCCAGGGTTCAGACCACGAACACTAACCTTCCCATCCTTCCCATCACGAATGATTTGCACTTTTTGTGGACCATCTGGTTTGGCGGGCGCGGGAGATTGCTGCCTTTGGTTCGGCTGGGAAGTTGATGCAGAAGCAGACCGTGAAGATTGAGTTATGTTCTGTTGAATAATCTTCGTTGTACCGTCCGGTTCTTTCACAATAATACAACGCTGAACAATGGACTGTTTCGGTGGGTTTGCACCATCTATTCGGAGTAAAATTATAACGATTAACCAGTCGACTCAAAGGCCATTTTTTCCGGTTCCGATTACCTTGTTGCTGTTTGAGTTCCATCGCACGCTTTTGATTGTGTGCTGCCCTCTCTAGCCGAAGTTGTTGTACCATTTGTTAGTTTATTTCCTCCCTCGAGGCCTTACTAGAGATTATGGCCGATTTGTTCGCCAAACTGGAACCTGGGGCACTATTACCATTGCTGGTCGGTGTTGATGAGTTCGACAAATCGCCAGATGACGATGTGATGTTACGGGTTGGTGGAAGCTTTCCTGTGCTAGTTCGAGTTATTGGTAGGACCTGGGCTGCAGTCAGTTTCTCCTGTTTTTCACCATAAAGTTTGATCTCCCATAGCTCCAACTTGTCAAAGTTCAATTTTATATTTCTAAAACAGAAACACATCACTTGTTTTCAATTTTCATCGAAATCACAACAAATCATGTAACGCAATACATGCACTGTATGTCAAAATGAAAATGGTACAAAAGTAGGCCGGCTTCTATTTTCCCACTCTGATTTCGATCCAAGTAGTCTACTTGGTAGGTGCACACAACATTACTCGTCACTGCTGTTTGAAATTGCAATAGAGAAGCAAGAAGAAATTTCACTCAGCACCAAGATGAACCGAACGAACGTTACATCCCGGATTCCGACTGGCTTGAGGGTTCCGAGAGGCTATCGGGCCACCCAAGCAAATGGAGGTAGAGCGGAATCGGGAGGGAAAGTTCGTTTTCCACCCAAGGTGAGTAAAATCGTGTTAGAGTGCGTAGCAGCGCTAATGAAATCTTATTTTCTTACAGACAATTCCAACCAAGAACGAGATATATCCTGAAGAGGGCATGATCGAGGACGAAGATTTTCCGCCGCTGTTCCATGATGACATCGAGGATACAGGAGATGACGTGTACGACTGGGAGCCGATAGACATTTCCGAGGTCGACGAGACATATTTTCGGAAGATGAAGGCTGAATCGGAGCTTCAAAAAATGATGGCGGAAAACACCAGATTGCGGCAGGAGAATCAACGGCTTAAAACAGCAGCGAAAGGGGTAAGACTTTTTAAGTATTGTTGTTTTAAAATGCTACTAGTTGTTGCAGGAGAAGTGGCGCAGTCGCTCTTTATTTAAATCTTTTATTATACACGTAATTAGGAAGCGTTCAGTGTTTTTGTTTGTTATCTTCAAATTTTGTTATTTCAAGTTGTTCCGTTGTATTTATTGCATTTGTTCTGTTGTTGTCTTCATTTGTTTTGTTGAGTTTAGTTGCGTTGTACTATTCCGTGTTGTAGAATTTATTGTTATGCTGTGAGTTTTGTTTGATATATTTTTGATGTTTTAGTTTTTCTGTAATATTTGGATGTTTCTCAGTAGTATTTAGATTTATTTTATTTATACCGTTATTGTTTTCCGTATTCTGTTGGATTTTCTTATGTTACTTTGAGTTTCAGAGTTGTTGTTTTTTTACACTACTGATTTTTCTATTATTTGATTGTTCTATTGTTTTCCGCTGTAGATATTATTAATATTTTTTTCTTTCTTACATTGCATCAAATACATGAGAGCTATCGAGGGGAATCTTCTGGCCTTGGCCTGACTTGCTAGCCTACAACACTGAGAAATGGCTATGAGTAGGTGACACAAGGAGTGACGTGAGTTCATTTTCCAAATTAAAAAAATACAAATTTGTGTTAATATGTTTTATTTCCCATAGGTGATAGATCAAACCGAGGAAATTCATAGAGATGGGGCCAAGTCACGATTTAGCTTTAATATTTTTTTTAACAATTTTTGTTGTAAAATAAAATAAAATTAATTAATTTACAATAAACTAATTTAATGTATATTCTAAAACCGAGTTGTTACTATTTTTTCACTGATGCAATCGAACTCCCTTTAAAAAAATTTCAAACTTAGACTCAAGTGTTAGGAAAATTTTAAAATTGACGATGACTCCATGTTTCCGGGAGGCTTTAAGTGCATACGATTTTTCAACATAAAGCTAGACTCTCTTTTCATTCCGCCATGGTTTAGGTTTAGGAGCCCTTCGACGAATAATGGATTCTGGGATGGGTTTCGTTTGAGCGCGAAGTGCGCATTCATGGACCAAACGAGAAAATAGTTTAGGTTCCTCCATAGAAGAATTGATTAACCATCTCCGGAATTGATGGCTAGATCAGTGATGTCCACATAAATATATTGTTAGTTTTATTTCTAATCAATGTGTCGCAACTACTGCGACAAACCCCCACTAAATTTCTCAGTGTATAAACACGGACTTACATCCCTGCAGCAAAACAGTGAAATGCTGGCAGTTTGGATACATGCAAGAAGAATGATAAATAGAATTGAAGCAAGGATGGAAATTATGCGACCATGATTCGATCCATGATTAATCGCAAACTGCACAGATCGCGATCTGTACAAGTTGCGATCAACTATTACTCCTCTCCCTTCCCAACAGAATGATGTTCTCTTGATTACTCTGAGTCTATTAATAGATCGCATCAAAGGATCTAGATAGAAGAAACGAAAAACTCTTTCCACTCGGTTTGTGTGCAAATCGCAGCAGTAATTTGCTCCACGGAGGCAAGTGTTTCTACAGTATACGATTCGCAGTATCTCGCCTCTCCGCTCAGTTTAGCTCGCCACAACCCGAATGTTACCGAATGTAAAATTAACTCTCCGAGTGCGTCTTTGCAGGCGAGACGGGAGACCGGTGTAAAGCAAAACTGCACTCGTCATCAGCCACTCGTTTCGGACACTGAAAACCAGAGCGATGTGATGCTCAGATCATAAATGTTCGTCAGTAGTAAACAGTCCGAACAATACAAATACAAATTTGGATACAAATCTTGATGGATAAGTGATCACTACCTTTGGGATCTCAAAACACATTCCACTTGCTATCTAATGATACTAAATTCAAGCAGAGGGAGTGGCCAAGAGCACGTCTTTTAGCAGGAAGTTTAGTGACAAGTGTTGGTGTTATGTTTTATGGAAGGATAGTTCTAAAAACGAATGGCGCTTACTGATCCCCAATCTATATAAATAAAAATGTAAGGCAAAATCTGTTGATAAGCGGAAAACCCGAAGAAGGGATGGTCCGATTTTAGCCTCCTGTATTTTGTTGTATTCGTCTCTTCCCGTAGATCAATATAGTGTAGAGAAAAATCGGAAAATTTTCGGAAAATCCTAAAGGAAGGTCGGAAAATTCGGAAAAATGAATTCCCACATGTTCGAAAATTACATCATCATAAGCGTTGTTAGTCCATTCAATATTTGCGATATCGAAATTGATCTTTGTTCGTAAGTGGGAATGCATTTTCAGGCGAAATAACGCATTCTCATATCATATATCTATAAATAAAAATGGAAGGCCAAATGTGTTGGTAAGCGCAAAACCCGAGGAAGGAATGGTTCAATTTCAGTCATCTATATTTCGTTGTATTCGTCTCTTCCCGTAGATCAATATAGCGGAGAGAAAAATCGGAAAATTCGGAAAATTGAATTCCCATATGTTATACAATTAACTAAGCGTTGCTAGTCCATTTGATGTTGGTGCTAACGAAATTGTTTTTTGTTCGAAAGATGAAAAGGATTTTCAGATGGAATAACGCATTCCTGTATCTTCTATCTATATAAACAAAAATGGAAGGCCAAATGTGTTGGTGTGCCCTAAACCCGAGGAAGGAATGCTCCGATTTGAGCAGTCTTTATTCTGTAATATTCTCTGTATCAAACATGTATTTCATGCAACGGAGAAACATGTTATTTCCAAATGCTTGAAGAATCTTGAGCGAGAATTGTGTCTGAAAATAACTTTATATATATTTTTGTAGAAGTACTAAACAATTTATACTAAAAGGAAATTGTAAAGGGTCAAAGGGTAATCAATCAATGAAGAGTTCAGTGATTGCACTCAACGTTCACTTAGTAAGAAAACGTGGATGTTTGAAAGTATTCAAATCAAAAAATCTATTTTGGGCGGGACGAAGTTCGTCGCGTCAGCTAGTAGTTGGAATAAAACTGGATGTGAAAAGAAGCTCGATATACAGGAAAAATATATCCCTACGAATAGCCGTCGCTGTCGCCGTTGATGCAACTGTCTGCTGTACCGACGTTTGTGACGGCGGTGACTGAACCGTAGATGTGGTAGTCACTGGGGGCCGACAAAAAAGCCGTTGCACCACTTGTACTACCACCACTGGTGGCCACTTTCGTGATATATGTTAGCGGCAATTGCTTGCTTGCCCGCTGTTGAGTTTGATCCTGTAAATTAAAAAATAACTTAGATCTAGGAATCATAGCGCACCACTATCAAACATACCAGAGGCTGCACTTAGAACATGTAGCTTTCTGTCAGGCGTTTGAATCAGTTGTTGCCCAGGGTTCAGACCACGAACACTAACCTTCCCATCCTTCCCATCACGAATGATTTGCACTTTTTGTGGACCATCTGGTTTGGCGGGCGCGGGAGATTGCTGCCTTTGGTTCGGCTGGGAAGTTGATGCAGAAGCAGACCGTGAAGATTGAGTTATGTTCTGTTGAATAATCTTCGTTGTACCGTCCGGTTCTTTCACAATAATACAACGCTGAACAATGGACTGTTTCGGTGGGTTTGCACCATCTATTCGGAGTAAAATTATAACGATTAACCAGTCGACTCAAAGGCCATTTTTTCCGGTTCCGATTACCTTGTTGCTGTTTGAGTTCCATCGCACGCTTTTGATTGTGTGCTGCCCTCTCTAGCCGAAGTTGTTGTACCATTTGTTAGTTTATTTCCTCCCTCGAGGCCTTACTAGAGTTTATGGCCGATTTGTTCGCCAAACTGGAACCTGGGGCACTATTACCATTGCTGGTCGGTGTTGATGAGTTCGACAAATCGCCAGATGACGATGTGATGTTACGGGTTGGTGGAAGCTTTCCTGTGCTAGTTCGAGTTATTGGTAGGACCTGGGCTGCAGTCAGTTTCTCCTGTTTTTCACCATAAAGTTTGATCTCCCATAGCTCCAACTTGTCAAAGTTCAATTTTATATTTCTAAAACAGAAACACATCACTTGTTTTCAATTTTCATCGAAATCACAACAAATCATGTAACGCAATACATGCACTGTATGTCAAAATGAAAATGTTACAAAAGTAGGCCGGCTTCTATTTTCCCACTCTGATTTCGATCCAAGTAGTCTACTTGGTAGGTGCACACAACATTACTCGTCACTGCTGTTTGAAATTGCAATAGAGAAGCAAGAAGAAATTTCACTCAGCACCAAGATGAACCGAACGAACGTTACATCCCGGATTCCGACTGGCTTGAGGGTTCCGAGAGGCTATCGGGCCACCCAAGCAAATGGAGGTAGAGCGGAATCGGGAGGGAAAGTTCGTTTTCCACCCAAGGTGAGTAAAATCGTGTTAGAGTGCGTAGCAGCGCTAATGAAATCTTATTTTCTTACAGACAATTCCAACCAAGAACGAGATATATCCTGAAGAGGGCATGATCGAGGACGAAGATTTTCCGCCGCTGTTCCATGATGACATCGAGGATACTGGAGATGACGTGTACGACTGGGAGCCGATAGACATTTCCGAGGTCGACGAGATATATTTTCGGAAGATGAAGGCTGAATCGGAGCTTCAAAAAATGATGGCGGAAAACACCAGATTGCGGCAGGAGAATCAACGGCTTAAAACAGCAGCGAAAGGGGTAAGACTTTTTAAGTATTGTTGTTTTAAAATGCTACTAGTTGTTGCAGGAGAAGTGGCGCAGTCGCTCTTTATTTAAATCTTTTATTATACACGTAATTAGGAAGCGTTCAGTGTTTTTGTTTGTTATCTTCAAATTTTGTTATTTCAAGTTGTTCCGTTGTATTTATTGCATTTGTTCTGTTGTTGTCTTCATTTGTTTTGTTGAGTTTAGTTGCGTTGTACTATTCCGTGTTGTAGAATTTATTGTTATGCTGTGAGTTTTGTTTGATATATTTTTGATGTTTTAGTTTTTCTGTAATATTTGGATGTTTCTCAGTAGTATTTAGATTTATTTTATTTATACCGTTATTGTTTTCCGTATTCTGTTGGATTTTCTTATGTTACTTTGAGTTTCAGAGTTGTTATTTTTTTACACTACTGATTTTTCTATTATTTGATTGTTCTATTGTTTCCCGCTGTAGATATTATTAATATTTTTTTCTTTCTTACATTGCATCAAATACATGAGAGCTATCGAGGGGAATCTTCTGGCCTTGGCCTGACTTGCTAGCCTACAACACTGAGAAATGGCTATGAGTAGGTGACACAAGGAGTGACGTGAGTTCATTTTCCAAATTAAAAAAATACAAATTTGTGTTAATATGTTTTATTTCCCATAGGTGATAGATCAAACCGAGGAAATTCATAGAGATGGGGCCAAGTCACGATTTAGCTTTAATATTTTTTTTAACAATTTTTGTTGTAAAATAAAATAAAATTAATTAATTTACAATAAACTAATTTAATGTATATTCTAAAACCGAGTTGTTACTATTTTTTCACTGATGCAATCGAACTCCCTTTAAAAAAATTTCAAACTTAGACTCAAGTGTTAGGAAAATTTTAAAATTGACGATGACTCCATGTTTCCGGGAGGCTTTAAGTGCATACGATTTTTCAACATAAAGCTAGACTCTCTTTTCATTCCGCCATGGTTTAGGTTTAGGAGCCCTTCGACGAAGAATGGATTCTGGGATGGGTTTCGTTTGAGCGCGAAGTGCGCATTCATGGACCAAACGAGAAAATAGTTTAGGTTCCTCCATAGAAGAATTGATTAACCATCTCCGGAATTGATGGCTAGATCAGTGATGTCCACATAAATATATTGTTGGTTTTATTTCTAATCAATGTGTCGCAACTACTGCGACAAACCCCCACTAAATTTCTCAGTGTATAAACACGGACTTACATCCCTGCAGCAAAACAGTGAAATGCTGGCAGTTTGGATACATGCAAGAAGAATGATAAATAGAATTGAAGCAAGGATGGAAATTATGCGACCATGATTCGATCCATGATTAATCGCAAACTGCACAAGAACAAGTTGCGATCAACTATTACTCCTCTCCCTTCCCAACAGAATGATGTTCTCTTGATTACTCTGAGTCTATTAATAGATCGCATCAAAGGATCTAGATAGAAGAAACGAAAGACTCTTTCCACTCGGTTTGTGTGCAAATCGCAGCAGTAATTTGCTCCACGGAGGCAAGTGTTTCTACAGTATACGATTCGCAGTATCTCGCCTCTCCGCTCAGTTTAGCTCGCCACAACCCGAATGTTACCGAATGTAAAATTAACTCTCCGAGTGCGTCTTTGCAGGCGAGACGGGAGACCGGTGTAAAGCAAAACTGCACTCGTCATCAGCCACTCGTTTCGGACACTGAAAACCAGAGCGATGTGATGCTCAGATCATAAATGTTCGTCAGTAGTAAACAGTCCGAACAATACAACTACAAATACAAATTTGGATACAAATCTTGATGGATAAGTGATCACTACCTTTGGGATCTCAAAACACATTCCACTTGCTATCTAATGATACTAAATTCAAGCAGAGGGAGTGGCCAAGAGCACGTCTTTTAGCAGGAAGTTTAGTGACAAGTGTTGGTGTTATGTTTTATGGAAGGATAGTTCTAAAAACGAATGGCGCTTACTGATCCCCAATCTATATAAATAAAAATGTAAGGCAAAATCTGTTGATAAGCGGAAAACCCGAAGAAGGGATGGTCCGATTTTAGCCTCCTGTATTTTGTTGTATTCGTCTCTTCCCGTAGATCTATATAGTGTAGAGAAAAATCGGAAAATTTTCGGAAAATCCTAAAGGAAGGTCGGAAAATTCGGAAAAATGAATTCCCACATGTTCGAAAATTACATCATCATAAGCGTTGTTAGTCCATTCAATATTTGCGATATCGAAATTGATCTTTGTTCGTAAGTGGGAATGCATTTTCAGGCGAAATAACGCATTCTCATATCATATATCTATAAATAAAAATGGAAGGCCAAATGTGTTGGTAAGCGCAAAACCCGAGGAAGGAATGGTTCAATTTCAGTCATCTATATTTCGTTGTATTCGTCTCTTCCCGTAGATCAATATAGCGGAGAGAAAAATCGGAAAATTGAATTCCCATATGTTATACAATTAACTAACGAAATTGTTTTTTGTTCGAAAGATGAAAAGGATTTTCAGATGGAATAACGCATTCCTGTATCTTCTATCTATATAAACAAAAATGGAAGGCCAAATGTGTTGGTGTGCCCTAAACCCGAGAAAGGAATGGTCCGATTTGAGCAGTCTTTATTCTGTAATATTCTCTGTATCAAACATGTATTTCATGCAACGGAGACACATGTTAATTCCAAATGCTTGAAGAATCTTGAGCGAGAATTGTGTCTGAAAATAACTTTATATATATTTTTGTAGAAGTACTAAACAATTTATAGTAAAAGGAAATTGTAAAGGGTCAAAGGGTAATCAATCAATGAAGAGTTCAGTGATTGCACTCAACGTTCACTTAGTAAGAAAACGTGGATGTTTGAAAGTATTCAAATCAAAAAATCTAGTTTGGGCGGGACGAAGTTCGTCGCGTCAGCTAGTAGTTGGAATAAAACTGGATGTGAAAAGAAGCTCGATATACAGGAAAAATATATCCCTACGAATAGCCGTCGCTGTCGCCGTTGATGCAACTGTCTGCTGTACCGACGTTTGTGACGGCGGTGACTGAACCGTAGATGTGGTAGTCACTGGGGGCCGACAAAAAAGCCGTTGCACCACTTGTACTACCACCACTGGTGGCCACTTTCGTGATATATGTTAGCGGCAATTGCTTGCTTGCCCGCTGTTGAGTTTGATCCTGTAAATTAAAAAATAACTTAGATCTAGGAATCATAGCGCACCACTATCAAACATACCAGAGGCTGCACTTAGAACATGTAGCTTTCTGTCAGGCGTTTGAATCAGTTGTTGCCCAGGGTTCAGACCACGAACACTAACCTTCCCATCCTTCCCATCACGAATGATTTGCACTTTTTGTGGACCATCTGGTTTGGCGGGCGCGGGAGATTGCTGCCTTTGGTTCGGCTGGGAAGTTGATGCAGAAGCAGACCGTGAAGATTGAGTTATGTTCTGTTGAATAATCTTCGTTGTACCGTCCGGTTCTTTCACAATAATACAACGCTGAACAATGGACTGTTTCGGTGGGTTTGCACCATCTATTCGGAGTAAAATTATAACGATTAACCAGTCGACTCAAAGGCCATTTTTTCCGGTTCCGATTACCTTGTTGCTGTTTGAGTTCCATCGCACGCTTTTGATTGTGTGCTGCCCTCTCTAGCCGAAGTTGTTGTACCATTTGTTAGTTTATTTCCTCCCTCGAGGCCTTACTAGAGATTATGGCCGATTTGTTCGCCAAACTGGAACCTGGGGCACTATTACCATTGCTGGTCGGTGTTGATGAGTTCGACAAATCGCCAGATGACGATGTGATGTTACGGGTTGGTGGAAGCTTTCCTGTGCTAGTTCGAGTTATTGGTAGGACCTGGACTGCAGTCAGTTTCTCCTGTTTTGACGTAGGACTACGTCTTTCATTTCTATACCGGGGTGTAAAATCAAAGTTTCGAAAACGAAAGCGTTACGCCGGAGACCGAGATTTTGAGCGTTAATAGCTCCTAAACAACTGAACGAAATGGAATGATAAACACTTCATTCGAAAGATAAAATATCTACGCGTTCTATACTTGTTACTTTTTGATCCAAAAACTTGTTTCAATAGTCTTAAAATTGCTTTCAAAACAGGCTATTGAAATCACCAATCGGTATATAAACAAGCGCCGCTCGGAAATCCACTCAGTTCTAATTGAACAGCGATTGGAGCATGTTGTCGCTGTGGTGGTGAAGCTCTTCGTTTATCATGAAAGCGCTGATGAACGGTGTCACCAAGAGCCTGTTTGTGCACCCTAGGCCAGAAGGGAATCCATCAGGAGGAGAGTGATGCCACAAACGGTTCCCCGGGAAGACATCGCTACACACACATACACGCACGGAATTCTTTCCGTTTGGATGCCATTCAGCATCGAGAAAGTTCCGGAAAATAATCTGCCAGTTCCTCTGGGAATTTAAAAATACATTCATGTGAAAGAGTTTATTTGAATGTTTTCTATCCATGTAACACTGTGACCAAATACATTTGGTTTTGTGGTTTTTCAATCAATCGCAATTAACAGGATAGCT
Source organism: Toxorhynchites rutilus septentrionalis (assembly GCF_029784135.1). Taxonomy (NCBI): domain Eukaryota; kingdom Metazoa; phylum Arthropoda; class Insecta; order Diptera; family Culicidae; genus Toxorhynchites; species Toxorhynchites rutilus. The sequence continues at coordinate 422,887 of NW_026600135.1, read as the reverse complement.
TCTGAAGATTATTCTTCCCCATCAGTAGGATATTTCCGTATCCAATATTGGATGCATAAAACCTTGTGCCTCCAACGTAACGCTCTCGTTTTCGAAGTCTCCCAAATATTCATTTATTCATTCATTCAGAATGGATTTAGATTCAACTTCAAACAAATGATCTCCAAATCAACGATAGTCCTACGTCACCCTTGCGGTTATACCATAGATATAACCCACTTCCTGTTTTTCACCATAAAGTTTGATCTCCCATAGCTCCAACTTGTCAAAGTTCAATTTTATATTTCTAAAACAGAAACACATCACTTGTTTTCAATTTTCATCGAAATCACAACAAATCATGTAACGCAATACATGCACTGTATGTCAAAATGAAAATGTTACAAAAGTAGGCCGGCTTCTATTTTCCCACTCTGATTTCGATCCAAGTAGTCTACTTGGTAGGTGCACACAACATTACTCGTCACTGCTGTTTGAAATTGCAATAGAGAAGCAAGAAGAAATTTCACTCAGCACCAAGATGAACCGAACGAACGTTACATCCCGGATTCCGACTGGCTTGAGGGTTCCGAGAGGCTATCGGGCCACCCAAGCAAATGGAGGTAGAGCGGAATCGGGAGGGAAAGTTCGTTTTCCACCCAAGGTGAGTAAAATCGTGTTAGAGTGCGTAGCAGCGCTAATGAAATCTTATTTTCTTACAGACAATTCCAACCAAGAACGAGATATATCCTGAAGAGGGCATGATCGAGGACGAAGATTTTCCGCCGCTGTTCCATGATGACATCGAGGATACTGGAGATGACGTGTACGACTGGGAGCCGATAGACATTTCCGAGGTCGACGAGATATATTTTCGGAAGATGAAGGCTGAATCGGAGCTTCAAAAAATGATGGCGGAAAACACCAGATTGCGGCAGGAGAATCAACGGCTTAAAACAGCAGCGAAAGGGGTAAGACTTTTTAAGTATTGTTGTTTTAAAATGCTACTAGTTGTTGCAGGAGAAGTGGCGCAGTCGCTCTTTATTTAAATCTTTTATTATACACGTAATTAGGAAGCGTTCAGTGTTTTTGTTTGTTATCTTCAAATTTTGTTATTTCAAGTTGTTCCGTTGTATTTATTGCATTTGTTCTGTTGTTGTCTTCATTTGTTTTGTTGAGTTTAGTTGCGTTGTACTATTCCGTGTTGTAGAATTTATTGTTATGCTGTGAGTTTTGTTTGATATATTTTTGATGTTTTAGTTTTTCTGTAATATTTGGATGTTTCTCAGTAGTATTTAGATTTATTTTATTTATACCGTTATTGTTTTCCGTATTCTGTTGGATTTTCTTATGTTACTTTGAGTTTCAGAGTTGTTATTTTTTTACACTACTGATTTTTCTATTATTTGATTGTTCTATTGTTTTCCGCTGTAGATATTATTAATATTTTTTTCTTTCTTACATTGCATCAAATACATGAGAGCTATCGAGGGGAATCTTCTGGCCTTGGCCTGACTTGCTAGCCTACAACACTGAGAAATGGCTATGAGTAGGTGACACAAGGAGTGACGTGAGTTCATTTTCCAAATTAAAAAAATACAAATTTGTGTTAATATGTTTTATTTCCCATAGGTGATAGATCAAACCGAGGAAATTCATAGAGATGGGGCCAAGTCACGATTTAGCTTTAATATTTTTTTTAACAATTTTTGTTGTAAAATAAAATAAAATTAATTAATTTACAATAAACTAATTTAATGTATATTCTAAAACCGAGTTGTTACTATTTTTTCACTGATGCAATCGAACTCCCTTTAAAAAAATTTCAAACTTAGACTCAAGTGTTAGGAAAATTTTAAAATTGACGATGACTCCATGTTTCCGGGAGGCTTTAAGTGCATACGATTTTTCAACATAAAGCTAGACTCTCTTTTCATTCCGCCATGGTTTAGGTTTAGGAGCCCTTCGACGAAGAATGGATTCTGGGATGGGTTTCGTTTGAGCGCGAAGTGCGCATTCATGGACCAAACGAGAAAATAGTTTAGGTTCCTCCATAGAAGAATTGATTAACCATCTCCGGAATTGATGGCTAGATCAGTGATGTCCACATAAATATATTGTTGGTTTTATTTCTAATCAATGTGTCGCAACTACTGCGACAAACCCCCACTAAATTTCTCAGTGTATAAACACGGACTTACATCCCTGCAGCAAAACAGTGAAATGCTGGCAGTTTGGATACATGCAAGAAGAATGATAAATAGAATTGAAGCAAGGATGGAAATTATGCGACCATGATTCGATCCATGATTAATCGCAAACTGCACAAGAACAAGTTGCGATCAACTATTACTCCTCTCCCTTCCCAACAGAATGATGTTCTCTTGATTACTCTGAGTCTATTAATAGATCGCATCAAAGGATCTAGATAGAAGAAACGAAAGACTCTTTCCACTCGGTTTGTGTGCAAATCGCAGCAGTAATTTGCTCCACGGAGGCAAGTGTTTCTACAGTATACGATTCGCAGTATCTCGCCTCTCCGCTCAGTTTAGCTCGCCACAACCCGAATGTTACCGAATGTAAAATTAACTCTCCGAGTGCGTCTTTGCAGGCGAGACGGGAGACCGGTGTAAAGCAAAACTGCACTCGTCATCAGCCACTCGTTTCGGACACTGAAAACCAGAGCGATGTGATGCTCAGATCATAAATGTTCGTCAGTAGTAAACAGTCCGAACAATACAACTACAAATACAAATTTGGATACAAATCTTGATGGATAAGTGATCACTACCTTTGGGATCTCAAAACACATTCCACTTGCTATCTAATGATACTAAATTCAAGCAGAGGGAGTGGCCAAGAGCACGTCTTTTAGCAGGAAGTTTAGTGACAAGTGTTGGTGTTATGTTTTATGGAAGGATAGTTCTAAAAACGAATGGCGCTTACTGATCCCCAATCTATATAAATAAAAATGTAAGGCAAAATCTGTTGATAAGCGGAAAACCCGAAGAAGGGATGGTCCGATTTTAGCCTCCTGTATTTTGTTGTATTCGTCTCTTCCCGTAGATCTATATAGTGTAGAGAAAAATCGGAAAATTTTCGGAAAATCCTAAAGGAAGGTCGGAAAATTCGGAAAAATGAATTCCCACATGTTCGAAAATTACATCATCATAAGCGTTGTTAGTCCATTCAATATTTGCGATATCGAAATTGATCTTTGTTCGTAAGTGGGAATGCATTTTCAGGCGAAATAACGCATTCTCATATCATATATCTATAAATAAAAATGGAAGGCCAAATGTGTTGGTAAGCGCAAAACCCGAGGAAGGAATGGTTCAATTTCAGTCATCTATATTTCGTTGTATTCGTCTCTTCCCGTAGATCAATATAGCGGAGAGAAAAATCGGAAAATTGAATTCCCATATGTTATACAATTAACTAACGAAATTGTTTTTTGTTCGAAAGATGAAAAGGATTTTCAGATGGAATAACGCATTCCTGTATCTTCTATCTATATAAACAAAAATGGAAGGCCAAATGTGTTGGTGTGCCCTAAACCCGAGAAAGGAATGGTCCGATTTGAGCAGTCTTTATTCTGTAATATTCTCTGTATCAAACATGTATTTCATGCAACGGAGACACATGTTAATTCCAAATGCTTGAAGAATCTTGAGCGAGAATTGTGTCTGAAAATAACTTTATATATATTTTTGTAGAAGTACTAAACAATTTATAGTAAAAGGAAATTGTAAAGGGTCAAAGGGTAATCAATCAATGAAGAGTTCAGTGATTGCACTCAACGTTCACTTAGTAAGAAAACGTGGATGTTTGAAAGTATTCAAATCAAAAAATCTAGTTTGGGCGGGACGAAGTTCGTCGCGTCAGCTAGTAGTTGGAATAAAACTGGATGTGAAAAGAAGCTCGATATACAGGAAAAATATATCCCTACGAATAGCCGTCGCTGTCGCCGTTGATGCAACTGTCTGCTGTACCGACGTTTGTGACGGCGGTGACTGAACCGTAGATGTGGTAGTCACTGGGGGCCGACAAAAAAGCCGTTGCACCACTTGTACTACCACCACTGGTGGCCACTTTCGTGATATATGTTAGCGGCAATTGCTTGCTTGCCCGCTGTTGAGTTTGATCCTGTAAATTAAAAAATAACTTAGATCTAGGAATCATAGCGCACCACTATCAAACATACCAGAGGCTGCACTTAGAACATGTAGCTTTCTGTCAGGCGTTTGAATCAGTTGTTGCCCAGGGTTTAGACCACGAACACTAACCTTCCCATCCTTCCCATCACGAATGATTTGCACTTTTTGTGGACCATCTGGTTTGGCGGGCGCGGGAGATTGCTGCCTTTGGTTCGGCTGGGAAGTTGATGCAGAAGCAGACCGTGAAGATTGAGTTATGTTCTGTTGAATAATCTTCGTTGTACCGTCCGGTTCTTTCACAATAATACAACGCTGAACAATGGACTGTTTCGGTGGGTTTGCACCATCTATTCGGAGTAAAATTATAACGATTAACCAGTCGACTCAAAGGCCATTTTTTCCGGTTCCGATTACCTTGTTGCTGTTTGAGTTCCATCGCACGCTTTTGATTGTGTGCTGCCCTCTCTAGCCGAAGTTGTTGTACCATTTGTTAGTTTATTTCCTCCCTCGAGGCCTTACTAGAGATTATGGCCGATTTGTTCGCCAAACTGGAACCTGGGGCACTATTACCATTGCTGGTCGGTGTTGATGAGTTCGACAAATCGCCAGATGACGATGTGATGTTACGGGTTGGTGGAAGCTTTCCTGTGCTAGTTCGAGTTATTGGTAGGACCTGGACTGCAGTCAGTTTCTCCTGTTTTGACGTAGGACTACGTCTTTCATTTCTATACCGGGGTGTAAAATCAAAGTTTCGAAAACGAAAGCGTTACGCCGGAGACCGAGATTTTGAGCGTTAATAGCTCCTAAACAACTGAACGAAATGGAATGATAAACACTTCATTCGAAAGATAAAATATCTACGCGTTCTATACTTGTTACTTTTTGATCCAAAAACTTGTTTCAATAGTCTTAAAATTGCTTTCAAAACAGGCTATTGAAATCACCAATCGGTATATAAGCAAGCGCCGCTCGGAAATCCACTCAGTTCTAATTGAACAGCGATTGGAGCATGTTGTCGCTGTGGTGGTGAAGCTCTTCGTTTATCATGAAAGCGCTGATGAACGGTGTCACCAAGAGCCTGTTTGTGCACCCTAGGCCAGAAGGGAATCCATCAGGAGGAGAGTGATGCCACAAACGGTTCCCCGGGAAGACATCGCTACACACACATACACGCACGGAATTCTTTCCGTTTGGATGCCATTCAGCATCGAGAAAGTTCCGGAAAATAATCTGCCAGTTCCTCTGGGAATTTAAAAATACATTCATGTGAAAGAGTTTATTTGAATGTTTTCTATCCATGTAACACTGTGACCAAATACATTTGGTTTTGTGGTTTTTCAATCAATCGCAATTAACAGGATAGCTTCTGAAGATTATTCTTCCCCATCAGTAGGATATTTCCGTATCCAATATTGGATGCATAAAACCTTGTGCCTCCAACGTAACGCTCTCGTTTTCGAAGTCTCCCAAATATTCATTTATTCATTCATTCAGAATGGATTTAGATTCAACTTCAAACAAATGATCTCCAAATCAACGATAGTCCTACGTCACCCTTGCGGTTATACCATAGATATAACCCACTTCCTGTTTTTCACCATAAAGTTTGATCTCCCATAGCTCCAACTTGTCAAAGTTCAATTTTATATTTCTAAAACAGAAACACATCACTTGTTTTCAATTTTCATCGAAATCACAACAAATCATGTAACGCAATACATGCACTGTATGTCAAAATGAAAATGTTACAAAAGTAGGCCGGCTTCTATTTTCCCACTCTGATTTCGATCCAAGTAGTCTACTTGGTAGGTGCACACAACATTACTCGTCACTGCTGTTTGAAATTGCAATAGAGAAGCAAGAAGAAATTTCACTCAGCACCAAGATGAACCGAACGAACGTTACATCCCGGATTCCGACTGGCTTGAGGGTTCCGAGAGGCTATCGGGCCACCCAAGCAAATGGAGGTAGAGCGGAATCGGGAGGGAAAGTTCGTTTTCCACCCAAGGTGAGTAAAATCGTGTTAGAGTGCGTAGCAGCGCTAATGAAATCTTATTTTCTTACAGACAATTCCAACCAAGAACGAGATATATCCTGAAGAGGGCATGATCGAGGACGAAGATTTTCCGCCGCTGTTCCATGATGACATCGAGGATACTGGAGATGACGTGTACGACTGGGAGCCGATAGACATTTCCGAGGTCGACGAGATATATTTTCGGAAGATGAAGGCTGAATCGGAGCTTCAAAAAATGATGGCGGAAAACACCAGATTGCGGCAGGAGAATCAACGGCTTAAAACAGCAGCGAAAGGGGTAAGACTTTTTAAGTATTGTTGTTTTAAAATGCTACTAGTTGTTGCAGGAGAAGTGGCGCAGTCGCTCTTTATTTAAATCTTTTATTATACACGTAATTAGGAAGCGTTCAGTGTTTTTGTTTGTTATCTTCAAATTTTGTTATTTCAAGTTGTTCCGTTGTATTTATTGCATTTGTTCTGTTGTTGTCTTCATTTGTTTTGTTGAGTTTAGTTGCGTTGTACTATTCCGTGTTGTAGAATTTATTGTTATGCTGTGAGTTTTGTTTGATATATTTTTGATGTTTTAGTTTTTCTGTAATATTTGGATGTTTCTCAGTAGTATTTAGATTTATTTTATTTATACCGTTATTGTTTTCCGTATTCTGTTGGATTTTCTTATGTTACTTTGAGTTTCAGAGTTGTTATTTTTTTACACTACTGATTTTTCTATTATTTGATTGTTCTATTGTTTTCCGCTGTAGATATTATTAATATTTTTTTCTTTCTTACATTGCATCAAATACATGAGAGCTATCGAGGGGAATCTTCTGGCCTTGGCCTGACTTGCTAGCCTACAACACTGAGAAATGGCTATGAGTAGGTGACACAAGGAGTGACGTGAGTTCATTTTCCAAATTAAAAAAATACAAATTTGTGTTAATATGTTTTATTTCCCATAGGTGATAGATCAAACCGAGGAAATTCATAGAGATGGGGCCAAATCACGATTTAGCTTTAATATTTTTTTTAACAATTTTTGTTGTAAAATAAAATAAAATAAATTAATTTACAATAAACTAATTTAATGTATATTCTAAAACCGAGTTGTTACTATTTTTTCACTGATGCAATCGAACTCCCTTTAAAAAAATTTCAAACTTAGACTCAAGTGTTAGGAAAATTTTAAAATTGACGATGACTCCATGTTTCCGGGAGGCTTTAAGTGCATACGATTTTTCAACATAAAGCTAGACTCTCTTTTCATTCCGCCATGGTTTAGGTTTAGGAGCCCTTCGACGAATAATGGATTCTGGGATGGGTTTCGTTTAGCGCGAAGTGCGCATTCATGGACCAAACGAGAAAATAGTTTAGGTTCCTCCATAGAAGAATTGATTAACCATCTCCGGAATTGATGGCTAGATCAGTGATGTCCACATAAATATATTGTTGGTTTTATTTCTAATCAATGTGTCGCAACTACTGCTACAAACCCCCACTAAATTTCTCAGTGTATAAACACGGACTTACATCCCTGCAGCAAAACAGTGAAATGCTGGCAGTTTGGATACATGCAAGAAGAATGATAAATAGAATTGAAGCAAGGATGGAAATTATGCGACCATGATTCGATCCATGATTAATCGCAAACTGCACAGATCGCGATCTGTACAAGTTGCGATCAACTATTACTCCTCTCCCTTCCCAACAGAATGATGTTCTCTTGATTACTCTGAGTCTATTAATAGATCGCATCAACGGATCTAGATAGAAGAAACGAAAGACTCTTTCCACTCGGTTTGTGTGCAAATCGCAGCAGTAATTTGCTCCACGGAGGCAAGTGTTTCTACAGTATACGATTCGCAGTATCTCGCCTCTCCGCTCAGTTTAGCTCGCCACAACCCGAATGTTACCGAATGTAAAATTAACTCTCCGAGTGCGTCTTTGCAGGCGAGACGGGAGACCGGTGTAAAGCAAAACTGCACTCGTCATCAGCCACTCGTTTCGCACACTGAAAACCAGAGCGATGTGATGCTCAGATCATAAATGTTCGTCAGTAGTAAACAGTCCGAACAATACAAATACAAATACAAATTTGGATACAAATCTTGATGGATAAGTGATCACTACCTTTGGGATCTCAAAACACATTCCACTTGCTATCTAATGATACTAAATTCAAGCAGAGGGAGTGGCCAAGAGCACGTCTTTTAGCAGGAAGTTTAGTGACAAGTGTTGGTGTTATGTTTTATGGAAGGATAGTTCTAAAAACGAATGGCGCTTACTGATCCCCAATCTATATAAATAAAAATGTAAGGCAAAATCTGTTGATAAGCGGAAAACCCGAAGAAGGGATGGTCCGATTTTAGCCTCCTGTATTTTGTTGTATTCGTCTCTTCCCGTAGATCAATATAGTGTAGAGAAAAATCGGAAAATTTTCGGAAAATCCTAAAGGAAGGTCGGAAAATTCGGAAAAATGAATTCCCACATGTTCGAAAATTACATCATCATAAGCGTTGTTAGTCCATTCAATATTTGCGATATCGAAATTGATCTTTGTTCGTAAGTGGGAATGCATTTTCAGGCGAAATAACGCATTCTCATATCATATATCTATAAATAAAAATGGAAGGCCAAATGTGTTGGTAAGCGCAAAACCCGAGGAAGGAATGGTTCAATCTCAGTCATCTATATTTCGTTGTATTCGTCTCTTCCCGTAGATCAATATAGCGGAGAGAAAAATCGGAAAATTGAATTCCCATATGTTATACAATTAACTAAGCGTTGCTAGTCCATTTGATGTTGGTGCTAACGAAATTGTTTTTTGTTCGAAAGATGAAAAGGATTTTCAGATGGAATAACGCATTCCTGTATCTTCTATCTATATAAACAAAAATGGAAGGCCAAATGTGTTGGTGTGCCCTAAACCCGAGGAAGGAGTGGTCCGATTTGAGCAGTCTTTATTCTGTAATATTCTCTGTATCAAACATGTATTTCATGCAACGGAGAAACATGTTATTTCCAAATGCTTGAAGAATCTTGAGCGAGAATTGTGTCTGAAAATAACTTTATATATATTTTTGTAGAAGTACTAGACAATTTATAGTAAAAGGAAATTGTAAAGGGTCAAAGGGTAATCAATCAATGAAGAGTTCAGTGATTGGACTCACTAACGTTCACTTAGTAAGAAAACGTGGATGTTTGAAAGTATTCAAATAAAAAAATCTATTTTGGGCGAGACGAAGTTCGTCGCGTCAGCTAGTAGTTGGAATAAAACTGGATGTGAAAAGAAGCTCGATATACAGGAAAAATATATCCCTACGAATAGCCGTCGCTGTCGCCGTTGATGCAACTGTCTGCTGTACCGACGTTTGTGACGGCGGTGACTGAACCGTAGATGTGGTAGTCACTGGGGGCCGACAAAAAAGCCGTTGCACCACTTGTACTACCACCACTGGTGGCCACTTTCGTGATATATGTTAGCGGCAATTGCTTGCTTGCCCGCTGTTGAGTTTGATCCTGTAAATTAAAAAATAACTTAGATCTAGGAATCATAGCGCACCACTATCAAACATACCAGAGGCTGCACTTAGAACATGTAGCTTTCTGTCAGGCGTTTGAATCAGTTGTTGCCCAGGGTTCAGACCACGAACGCTAACCTTCCCATCTTTCCCATCACGAATGATTTGCACTTTTTGTGGACCATCTGGTTTGGCGGGCGCGGGAGATTGCTGCCTTTGGTTCGGCTGGGAAGTTGATGCAGAAGCAGACCGTGAAGATTGAGTTATGTTCTGTTGAATAATCTTCGTTGTACCGTCCGGTTCTTTCACAATAATACAACGCTGAACAATGGACTGTTTCGGTGGGTTTGCACCATCTATTCGGAGTAAAATTATAACGATTAACCAGTCGACTCAAAGGCCATTTTTTCCGGTTCCGATTACCTTGTTGCTGTTTGAGTTCCATCGCACGCTTTTGATTGTGTGCTGCCCTCTCTAGCCGAAGTTGTTGTACCATTTGTTAGTTTATTTCCTCCCTCGAGGCCTTTCTAGAGATTATGGCCGATTTGTTCGCCAAACTGGAACCTGGGGCACTATTACCATTGCTGGTCGGTGTTGATGAGTTCGACAAATCGCCAGATGACGATGTGATGTTACGGGTTGGTGGAAGCTTTCCTGTGCTAGTTCGAGTTATTGGTAGGACCTGGGCTGCAGTCAGTTTCTCCTGTTTTTCACCATAAAGTTTGATCTCCCATAGCTCCAACTTGTCAAAGTTCAATTTTATATTTCTAAAACAGAAACACATCACTTGTTTTCAATTTTCATCGAAATCACAACAAATCATGTAACGCAATACATGCACTGTATGTCAAAATGAAAATGTTACAAAAGTAGGCCGGCTTCTATTTTCCCACTCTGATTTCGATCCAAGTAGTCTACTTGGTAGGTGCACACAACATTACTCGTCACTGCTGTTTGAAATTGCAATAGAGAAGCAAGAAGAAATTTCACTCAGCACCAAGATGAACCGAACGAACGTTACATCCCGGATTCCGACTGGCTTGAGGGTTCCGAGAGGCTATCGGGCCACCCAAGCAAATGGAGGTAGAGCGGAATCGGGAGGGAAAGTTCGTTTTCCACCCAAGGTGAGTAAAATCGTGTTAGAGTGCGTAGCAGCGCTAATGAAATCTTATTTTCTTACAGACAATTCCAACCAAGAACGAGATATATCCTGAAGAGGGCATGATCGAGGACGAAGATTTTCCGCCGCTGTTCCATGATGACATCGAGGATACTGGAGATGACGTGTACGACTGGGAGCCGATAGACATTTCCGAGGTCGACGAGATATATTTTCGGAAGATGAAGGCTGAATCGGAGCTTCAAAAAATGATGGCGGAAAACACCAGATTGCGGCAGGAGAATCAACGGCTTAAAACAGCAGCGAAAGGGGTAAGACTTTTTAAGTATTGTTGTTTTAAAATGCTACTAGTTGTTGCAGGAGAAGTGGCGCAGTCGCTCTTTATTTAAATCTTTTATTATACACGTAATTAGGAAGCGTTCAGTGTTTTTGTTTGTTATCTTCAAATTTTGTTATTTCAAGTTGTTCCGTTGTATTTATTGCATTTGTTCTGTTGTTGTCTTCATTTGTTTTGTTGAGTTTAGTTGCGTTGTACTATTCCGTGTTGTAGAATTTATTGTTATGCTGTGAGTTTTGTTTGATATATTTTTGATGTTTTAGTTTTTCTGTAATATTTGGATGTTTCTCAGTAGTATTTAGATTTATTTTATTTATACCGTTATTGTTTTCCGTATTCTGTTGGATTTTCTTATGTTACTTTGAGTTTCAGAGTTGTTATTTTTTTACACTACTGATTTTTCTATTATTTGATTGTTCTATTGTTTTCCGCTGTAGATATTATTAATATTTTTTTCTTTCTTACATTGCATCAAATACATGAGAGCTATCGAGGGGAATCTTCTGGCCTTGCTAGCCTACAACACTGAGAAATAGCTATGAGTAGGTGACACAAGGAGTGACGTGAGTTCATTTTCCAAATTAAAAAAATACAAATTTGTGTTAATATGTTTTATTTCCCATAGGTGATAGATCAAACCGAGGAAATTCATAGAGATGGGGCCAAGTCACGATTTAGCTTTAATATTTTTTTTAACAATTTTTGTTGTAAAATAAAATAAAATAAATTAATTTACAATAAACTAATTTAATGTATATTCTAAAACCGAGTTGTTACTATTTTTTCACTGATGCAATCGAACTCCCTTTAAAAAAATTTCAAACTTAGACTCAAGTGTTAGGAAAAGTTTAAAATTGACGATGACTCCATGTTTCCGGGAGGCTTTAAGTGCATACGATTTTTCAACATAAAGCTAGACTCTCTTTTCATTCCGCCATGGTTTAGGTTTAGGAGCCCTTCGACGAATAATGGATTCTGGGATGGGTTTCGTTTGAGCGCGAAGTGCGCATTCATGGACCAAACAAGAAAATAGTTTAGGTTCCTCCATAGAAGAATTGATTAACCATCTCCGGAATTGATGGCTAGATCAGTGATGTCCACATAAATATATTGTTGGTTTTATTTCTAATCAATGTGTCGCAACTACTGCGACAAACCCCCACTAAATTTCTCAGTGTATAAACACGGACTTACATCCCTGCAGCAAAACAGTAAAATGCTGGCAGTTTGGATACATGCAAGAAGAATGATAAATAGAATTGAAGCAAGGATGGAAATTATGCGACCATGATTCGATCCATGATTAATCGCAAACTGCACAGATCGCGATCTGTACAAGTTGCGATCAACTATTACTCCTCTCCCTTCCCAACAGAATGATGTTCTCTTGATTACTCTGAGTCTATTAATAGATCGCATCAAAGGATCTAGATAGAAGAAACGAAAGACTCTTTCCACTCGGTTTGTGTGCAAATCGCAGCAGTAATTTGCTCCACGGAGGCAAGTGTTTCTACAGTATACGATTCGCAGTATCTCGCCTCTCCGCTCAGTTTAGCTCGCCACAACCCGAATGTTACCGAATGTAAAATTAACTCTCCGAGTGCGTCTTTGCAGGCGAGTCGGGAGACCGGTGTAAAGCAAAACTGCACTCGTCATCAGCCACTCGTTTCGGACACTGAAAACCAGAGCGATGTGATGCTCAGATCATAAATGTTCGTCAGTAGTAAACAGTCCGAACAATACAACTACAAATACAAATTTGGATACAAATCTTGATGGATAAGTGATCACTACCTTTGGGATCTCAAAACACATTCCACTTGCTATCTAATGATACTAAATTCAAGCAGAGGGAGTGGCCAAGAGCACGTCTTTTAGCAGGAAGTTTAGTGACAAGTGTTGGTGTTATGTTTTAAGGAAGGATAGTTCTAAAAACGAATGGCGCTTACTGATCCCCAATCTATATAAATAAAAATGTAAGGCAAAATCTGTTGATAAGCGGAAAACCCGAAGAAGGGATGGTCCGATTTTAGCCTCCTGTATTTTGTTGTATTCGTCTCTTCCCGTAGATCAATATAGTGTAGAGAAAAATCGGAAAATCCTAAAGGAAGGTCGGAAAATTCGGAAAAATGAATTCCCACATGTTCGAAAATTACATCATCATAAGCGTTGTTAGTCCATTCAATATTTGCGATATCGAAATTGATCTTTGTTCGTAAGTGGGAATGCATTTTCAGGCGAAATAACGCATTCTCATATCATATATCTATAAATAAAAATGGAAGGCCAAATGTGTTGGTAAGCGCAAAACCCGAGGAAGGAATGGTTCAATTTCAGTCATCTATATTTCGTTGTATTCGTCTCTTCCCGTAGATCAAAATAGCGGAGAGAAAAATCGGAAAATTGAATTCCCATATGTTATACAATTAACTAAGCGTTGCTAGTCCATTTGATGTTGGTGCTAACGAAATTGTTTTTTGTTCGAAAGATGAAAAGGATTTTCAGATGGAATAACGCATTCCTGTATCTTCTATCTATATAAACAAAAATGGAAGGCCAAATGTGTTGGTGTGCCCTAAACCCGAGGAAGGAATGGTCCGATTTGAGCAGTCTTTATTCTGTAATATTCTCTGTATCAAACATGTATTTCATGCAACGGAGAAACATGTTATTTCCAAATGCTTGAAGAATCTTGAGCGAGAATTGTGTCTGAAAATAACTTTATATATATTTTTGTAGAAGTACTAAACAATTTATAGTAAAAGGAAATTGTAAAGGGTCAAAGGGTAATCAATCAATGAAGAGTTCAGTGATTGCACTCAACGTTCACTTAGTAAGAAAACGTGGATGTTTGAAAGTATTCAAATCAAAAAATCTATTTTGGGCGGGACGAAGTTCGTCGCGTCAGCTAGTAGTTGGAATAAAACTGGATGTGAAAAGAAGCTCGATATACAGGAAAAATATATCCCTACGAATAGCCGTCGCTGTCGCCGTTGATGCAACTGTCTGCTGTACCGACGTTTGTGACGGCGGTGACTGAACCGTAGATGTGGTAGTCACTGGGGGCCGACAAAAAAGCCGTTGCACCACTTGTACTACCACCACTGGTGGCCACTTTCGTGATATATGTTAGCGGCAATTGCTTGCTTGCCCGCTGTTGAGTTTGATCCTGTAAATTAAAAAATAACTTAGATCTAGGAATAATAGCGCACCACTATCAAACATACCAGAGGCTGCACTTAGAACATGTAGCTTTCTGTCAGGCGTTTGAATCAGTTGTTGCCCAGGGTTCAGACCACGAACGCTAACCTTCCCATCCTTCCCATCACGAATGATTTGCACTTTTTGTGGACCATCTGGTTTGGCGGGCGCGGGAGATTGCTGCCTTTGGTTCGGCTGGGAAGTTGATGCAGAAGCAGACCGTGAAGATTGAGTTATGTTCTGTTGAATAATCTTCGTTGTACCGTCCGGTTCTTTCACAATAATACAACGCTGAACAATGGACTGTTTCGGTGGGTTTGCACCATCTATTCGGAGTAAAATTATAACGATTAACCAGTCGACTCAAAGGCCATTTTTTCCGGTTCCGATTACCTTGTTGCTGTTTGAGTTCCATCGCACGCTTTTGATTGTGTGCTGCCCTCTCTAGCCGAAGTTGTTGTACCATTTGTTAGTTTATTTCCTCCCTCGAGGCCTTACTAGAGATTATGGCCGATTTGTTCGCCAAACTGGAACCTGGGGCACTATTACCATTGCTGGTCGGTGTTGATGAGTTCGACAAATCGCCAGATGACGATGTGATGTTACGGGTTGGTGGAAGCTTTCCTGTGCTAGTTCGAGTTATTGGTAGGACCTGGGCTGCAGTCAGTTTCTCCTGTTTTGACGTAGGACTACGTCTTTCATTTCTATACCGGGGTGTAAAATCAAAGTTTCGAAAACGAAAGCGTTACGCCGGAGACCGAGATTTTGAGCGTTAATAGCTCCTAAACAACTGAACGAAATGGAATGATAAACACTTCATTCGAAAGATAAAATATCTACGCGTTCTATACTTGTTACTTTTTGATCCAAAAACTTGTTTCAATAGTCTTAAAATTGCTTTCAAAACAGGCTATTGAAATCACCAATCGGTATATAAGCGAGCGCCGCTCGGAAATCCACTCAGTTCTAATTGAACAGCGATTGGAGCATGTTGTCGCTGTTGTGGTGAAGCTCTTCGTTTATCATGAAAGCGCTGATGAACGGTGTCACCAAGAGCCTGTTTGTGCACCCTAGGCCAGAAGGGAATCCATCAGGAGGAGAGTGATGCCACAAACGGTTCCCCGGGAAGACATCGCTACACACACATACACGCACGGAATTCTTTCCGTTTGGATGCCATTCAGCATCGAGAAAGTTCCGGAAAATAATCTGCCAGTTCCTCTGGGAATTTAAAAATACATTCATGTGAAAGAGTTTATTTGAATGTTTTCTATCCATGTAACACTGTGACCAAATACATTTGGTTTTGTGGTTTTTCAATCAATCGCAATTAACAGGATAGCTTCTGAAGATTATTCTTCCCCATCAGTAGGATATTTCCGTATCCAATATTGGATGCATAAAACCTTGTGCCTCCAACGTAACGCTCTCGTTTTCGAAGTCTCCCAAATATTCATTTATTCATTCATTCAGAATGGATTTAGATTCAACTTCAAACAAATGATCTCCAAATCAACGATAGTCCTACGTCACCCTTGCGGTTATACCATAGATATAACCCACTTCCTGTTTTTCACCATAAAGTTTGATCTCCCATAGCTCCAACTTGTCAAAGTTCAATTTTATATTTCTAAAACAGAAACACATCACTTGTTTTCAATTTTCATCGAAATCACAACAAATCATGTAACGCAATACATGCACTGTATGTCAAAATGAAAATGTTACAAAAGTAGGCCGGCTTCTATTTTCCCACTCTGATTTCGATCCAAGTAGTCTACTTGGTAGGTGCACACAACATTACTCGTCACTGCTGTTTGAAATTGCAATAGAGAAGCAAGAAGAAATTTCACTCAGCACCAAGATGAACCGAACGAACGTTACATCCCGGATTCCGACTGGCTTGAGGGTTCCGAGAGGCTATCGGGCCACCCAAGCAAATGGAGGTAGAGCGGAATCGGGAGGGAAAGTTCGTTTTCCACCCAAGGTGAGTAAAATCGTGTTAGAGTGCGTAGCAGCGCTAATGAAATCTTATTTTCTTACAGACAATTCCAACCAAGAACGAGATATATCCTGAAGAGGGCATGATCGAGGACGAAGATTTTCCGCCGCTGTTCCATGATGACATCGAGGATACTGGAGATGACGTGTACGGCTGGGAGCCGATAGACATTTCCGAGGTCGACGAGATATATTTTCGGAAGATGAAGGCTGAATCGGAGCTTCAAAAAATGATGGCGGAAAACACCAGATTGCGGCAGGAGAATCAACGGCTTAAAACAGCAGCGAAAGGGGTAAGACTTTTTAAGTATTGTTGTTTTAAAATGCTACTAGTTGTTGCAGGAGAAGTGGCGCAGTCGCTCTTTATTTAAATCTTTTATTATACACGTAATTAGGAAGCGTTCAGTGTTTTTGTTTGTTATCTTCAAATTTTGTTATTTCAAGTTGTTCCGTTGTATTTATTGCATTTGTTCTGTTGTTGTCTTCATTTGTTTTGTTGAGTTTAGTTGCGTTGTACTATTCCGTGTTGTAGAATTTATTGTTATGCTGTGAGTTTTGTTTGATATATTTTTGATGTTTTAGTTTTTCTGTAATATTTGGATGTTTCTCAGTAGTATTTAGATTTATTTTATTTATACCGTTATTGTTTTCCGTATTCTGTTGGATTTTCTTATGTTACTTTGAGTTTCAGAGTTGTTATTTTTTTACACTACTGATTTTTCTATTATTTGATTGTTCTATTGTTTTCCGCTGTAGATATTATTAATATTTTTTTCTTTCTTACATTGCATCAAATACATGAGAGCTATCGAGGGGAATCTTCTGGCCTTGGCCTGACTTGCTAGCCTACAACACTGAGAAATGGCTATGAGTAGGTGACACAAGGAGTGACGTGAGTTCATTTTCCAAATTAAAAAAATACAAATTTGTGTTAATATGTTTTATTTCCCATAGGTGATAGATCAAACCGAGGAAATTCATAGAGATGGGGCCAAGTCACGATTTAGCTTTAATATTTTTTTTAACAATTTTTGTTGTAAAATAAAATAAAATAAATTAATTTACAATAAACTAATTTAATGTATATTCTAAAACCGAGTTGTTACTATTTTTTCACTGATGCAATCGAACTCCCTTTAAAAAAATTTCAAACTTAGACTCAAGTGTTAGGAAAATTTTAAAATTGACGATGACTCCATGTTTCCGGGAGGCTTTAAGTGCATACGATTTTTCAACATAAAGCTAGACTCTCTTTTCATTCCGCCATGGTTTAGGTTTAGGAGCCCTTCGACGAATAATGGATTCTGGGATGGGTTTCGTTTGAGCGCGACGTGCGCATTCATGGACCAAACGAGAAAATAGTTTAGGTTCCTCCATAGAAGAATTGATTAACCATCTCCGGAATTGATGGCTAGATCAGTGATGTCCACATAAATATATTGTTGGTTTTATTTCTAATCAATGTGTCGCAACTACTGCGACAAACCCCCACTAAATTTCTCAGTGTATAAACACGGACTTACATCCCTGCAGCAAAACAGTGAAATGCTGGCAGTTTGGATACATGCAAGAAGAATGATAAATAGAATTGAAGCAAGGATGGAAATTATGCGACCATGATTCGATCCATGATTAATCGCAAACTGCACAAGTACAAGTTGCGATCAACTATTACTCCTCTCCCTTCCCAACAGAATGATGTTCTCTTGATTACTCTGAGTCTATTAATAGATCGCATCAACGGATCTAGATAGAAGAAACGAAAGACTCTTTCCACTCGGTTTGTGTGCAAATCGCAGCAGTAATTTGCTCCACGGAGGCAAGTGTTTCTACAGTATACGATTCGCAGTATCTCGCCTCTCCGCTCAGTTTAGCTCGCCACAACCCGAATGTTACCGAATGTAAAATTAACTCTCCGAGTGTGTCTTTGCAGGCGAGACGGGAGACCGGTGTAAAGCAAAACTGCACTCGTCATCAGCCACTCGTTTCGGACACTGAAAACCAGAGCGATGTGATGCTCAGATCATAAATGTTCGTCAGTAGTAAACAGTCCGAACAATACAACTACAAATACAAATTTGGATACAAATCTTGATGGATAAGTGATCACTACCTTTGGGATCTCAAAACACATTCCACTTGCTATCTAATGATACTAAATTCAAGCAGAGGGAGTGGCCAAGAGCACGTCTTTTAGCAGGAAGTTTAGTGACAAGTGTTGGTGTTATGTTTTATGGAAGGATAGTTCTAAAAACGAATGGCGCTTACTGATCCACAATCTATATAAATAAAAATGTAAGGCAAAATCTGTTGATAAGCTGAAAACCCGAAGAAGGGATGGTCCGATTTTAGCCTCCTGTATTTTGTTGTATTCGTCTCTTCCCGTAGATCAATATAGTGTAGAGAAAAATCGGAAAATTTTCGGAAAATCCTAAAGGAAGGTCGGAAAATTCGGAAAAATGAATTCCCACATGTTCGAAAATTACATCATCATAAGCGTTGTTAGTCCATTCAATATTTGCGATATCGAAATTGATCTTTGTTCGTAAGTGGGAATGCATTTTCAGGCGAAATAACGCATTTTCATATCATATATCTATAAATAAAAATGGAAGGCCAAATGTGTTGGTAAGCGCAAAACCCGAGGAAGGAATGGTTCAATTTCAGTCATCTATATTTCGTTGTATTCGTCTCTTTCCGTAGATCAATATAGCGGAGAGAAAAATCGGAAAATTCGGAAAATTGAATTCCCATATGTTATACAATTAACTAAGCGTTGCTAGTCCATTTGATGTTGGTGCTAACGAAATTGTTTTTTGTTCGAAAGATGAAAAGGATTTTCAGATGGAATAACGCATTCCTGTATCTTCTATCTATATAAACAAAAATGGAAGGCCAAATGTGTTGGTGTGCCCTAAACCCGAGGAAGGAATGGTCCGATTTGAGCAGTCTTTATTCTGTAATATTCTCTGTATCAAACATGTATTTCATGCAACGGAGAAACATGTTATTTCCAAATGCTTGAAGAATCTTGAGCGAGAATTGTGTCTGAAAATAACTTTATATATATTTTTGTAGAAGTACTAAACAATTTATAGTAAAAGGAAATTGTAAAGGGTCAAAGGGTAATCAATCAATGAAGAGTTCAGTGATTGCACTCAACGTTCACTTAGTAAGAAAACGTGGATGTTTGAAAGTATTCAAATCAAAAAATCTATTTTGGGCGGGACGAAGTTCGTCGCGTCAGCTAGTAGTTGGAATAAAACTGGATGTGAAAAGAAGCTCGATATACAGGAAAAATATATCCCTACGAATAGCCGTCGCTGTCGCCGTTGATGCAACTGTCTGCTGTACCGACGTTTGTGACGGCGGTGACTGAACCGTAGATGTGGTAGTCACTGGGGGCCGACAAAAAAGCCGTTGCACCACTTGTACTACCACCACTGGTGGCCACTTTCGTGATATATGTTAGCGGCAATTGCTTGCTTGCCCGCTGTTGAGTTTGATCCTGTAAATTAAAAAATAACTTAGATCTAGGAATCATAGCGCACCACTATCAAACATACCAGAGGCTGCACTTAGAACATGTAGCTTTCTGTCAGGCGTTTGAATCAGTTGTTGCCCAGGGTTCAGACCACGAACACTAACCTTCCCATCCTTCCCATCACGAATGATTTGCACTTTTTGTGGACCATCTGGTTTGGCGGGCGCGGGAGATTGCTGCCTTTGGTTCGGCTGGGAAGTTGATGCAGAAGCAGACCGTGAAGATTGAGTTATGTTCTGTTGAATAATCTTCGTTGTACCGTCCGGTTCTTTCACAATAATACAACGCTGAACAATGGACTGTTTCGGTGGGTTTGCACCATCTATTCGGAGTAAAATTATAACGATTAACCAGTCGACTCAAAGGCCATTTTTTCCGGTTCCGATTACCTTGTTGCTGTTTGAGTTCCATCGCACGCTTTTGATTGTGTGCTGCCCTCTCTAGCCGAAGTTGTTGTACCATTTGTTAGTTTATTTCCTCCCTCGAGGCCTTACTAGAGATTATGGCCGATTTGTTCGCCAAACTGGAACCTGGGGCACTATTACCATTGCTGGTCGGTGTTGATGAGTTCGACAAATCGCCAGATGACGATGTGATGTTACGGGTTGGTGGAAGCTTTCCTGTGCTAGTTCGAGTTATTGGTAGGACCTGGGCTGCAGTCAGTTTCTCCTGTTTTTCACCATAAAGTTTGATCTCCCATAGCTCCAACTTGTCAAAGTTCAATTTTATATTTCTAAAACAGAAACACATCACTTGTTTTCAATTTTCATCGAAATCACAACAAATCATGTAACGCAATACATGCACTGTATGTCAAAATGAAAATGTTACAAAAGTAGGCCGGCTTCTATTTTCCCACTCTGATTTCGATCCAAGTAGTCTACTTGGTAGGTGCACACAACATTACTCGTCACTGCTGTTTGAAATTGCAATAGAGAAGCAAGAAGAAATTTCACTCAGCACCAAGATGAACCGAACGAACGTTACATCCCGGATTCCGACTGGCTTGAGGGTTCCGAGAGGCTATCGGGCCACCCAAGCAAATGGAGGTAGAGCGGAATCGGGAGGGAAAGTTCGTTTTCCACCCAAGGTGAGTAAAATCGTGTTAGAGTGCGTAGCAGCGCTAATGAAATCTTATTTTCTTACAGACAATTCCAACCAAGAACGAGATATATCCTGAAGAGGGCATGATCGAGGACGAAGATTTTCCGCCGCTGTTCCATGATGACATCGAGGATACTGGAGATGACGTGTACGACTGGGAGCCGATAGACATTTCCGAGGTCGACGAGATATATTTTCGGAAGATGAAGGCTGAATCGGAGCTTCAAAAAATGATGGCGGAAAACACCAGATTGCGGCAGGAGAATCAACGGCTTAAAACAGCAGCGAAAGGGGTAAGACTTTTTAAGTATTGTTGTTTTAAAATGCTACTAGTTGTTGCAGGAGAAGTGGCGCAGTCGCTCTTTATTTAAATCTTTTATTATACACGTAATTAGGAAGCGTTCAGTGTTTTTGTTTGTTATCTTCAAATTTTGTTATTTCAAGTTGTTCCGTTGTATTTATTGCATTTGTTCTGTTGTTGTCTTCATTTGTTTTGTTGAGTTTAGTTGCGTTGTACTATTCCGTGTTGTAGAATTTATTGTTATGCTGTGAGTTTTGTTTGATATATTTTTGATGTTTTAGTTTTTCTGTAATATTTGGATGTTTCTCAGTAGTATTTAGATTTATTTTATTTATACCGTTATTGTTTTCCGTATTCTGTTGGATTTTCTTATGTTACTTTGAGTTTCAGAGTTGTTATTTTTTTACACTACTGATTTTTCTATTATTTGATTGTTCTATTGTTTTCCGCTGTAGATATTATTAATATTTTTTTCTTTCTTACATTGCATCAAATACATGAGAGCTATCGAGGGGAATCTTCTGGCCTTGGCCTGACTTGCTAGCCTACAACACTGAGAAATGGCTATGAGTAGGTGACACAAGGAGTGACGTGAGTTCATTTTCCAAATTAAAAAAATACAAATTTGTGTTAATATGTTTTATTTCCCATAGGTGATAGATCAAACCGAGGAAATTCATAGAGATGGGGCCAAGTCACGATTTAGCTTTAATATTTTCTAACAATTTTTGTTGTAAAATAAAATAAAATTAATTAATTTACAATAAACTAATTTAATGTATATTCTAAAACCGAGTTGTTACTATTTTTTCACTGATGCAATCGAACTCCCTTTAAAAAAATTTCAAACTTAGACTCAAGTGTTAGGAAAATTTTAAAATTGACGATGACTCCATGTTTCCGGGAGGCTTTAAGTGCATACGATTTTTCAACATAAAGCTAGACTCTCTTTTCATTCCGCCATGGTTTAGGTTTAGGAGCCCTTCGACGAATAATGGATTCTGGGATGGGTTTCGTTTGAGCGCGAAGTGCGCATTCATGGACCAAACGAGAAAATAGTTTAGGTTCCTCCATAGAAGAATTGATTAACCATCTCCGGAATTAATGGCTAGATCAGTGATGTCCACATAAATATATTGTTGGTTTTATTTCTAATCAATGTGTCGCAACTACTGCGACAAACCCCCACTAAATTTCTCAGTGTATAAACACGGACTTACATCCCTGCAGCAAAACAGTGAAATGCTGGCAGTTTGGATACATGCAAGAAGAATGATAAATAGAATTGAAGCAAGGATGGAAATTATGCGACCATGATTCGATCCATGATTAATCGCAAACTGCACAGATCGCGATCTGTACAAGTTGCGATCAACTATTACTCCTCTCCCTTCCCAACAGAATGATGTTTTCTTGATTACTCTGAGTCTATTAATAGATCGCATCAACGGATCTAGATAGAAGAAACGAAAGACTCTTTCCACTCGGTTTGTGTGCAAATCGCAGCAGTAATTTGCTCCACGGAGGCAAGTGTTTCTACAGTATACGATTCGCAGTATCTCGCCTCTCCGCTCAGTTTAGCTCGCCACAACCCGAATGTTACCGAATGTAAAATTAACTCTCCGAGTGCGTCTTTGCAGGCGGGACGGGAGACCGGTGTAAAGCAAAACTGCACTCGTCATCAGCCACTCGTTTCGGACACTGAAAACCAGAGCGATGTGATGCTCAGATCATAAATGTTCGTCAGTAGTAAACAGTCCGAACAATACAAATACAAATACAAATTTGGATACAAATCTTGATGGATAAGTGATCACTACCTTTGGGATCTCAAAACACATTCCACTTGCTATCTAATGATACTAAATTCAAGCAGAGGGAGTGGCCAAGAGCACGTCTTTTAGCAGGAAGTTTAGTGACAAGTGTTGGTGTTATGTTTTATGGAAGGATAGTTCTAAAAACGAATGGCGCTTACTGATCCCCAATCTATATAAATAAAAATGTAAGGCAAAATCTGTTGATAAGCGGAAAACCCGAAGAAGGGATGGTTCGATTTTAGCCTCCTGTATTTTGTTGTATTCGTCTCTTCCCGTAGATTAATATAGTGTAGAGAAAAATCGGAAAATTTTCGGAAAATCCTAAAGGAAGGTCGGAAAATTCGGAAAAATGAATTCCCACATGTTCGAAAATTACATCATCATAAGCGTTGTTAGTCCATTCAATATTTGCGATATCGAAATTGATCTTTGTTCGTAAGTGGGAATGCATTTTCAGGCGAAATAACGCATTCTCATATCATATATCTATAAATAAAAATGGAAGGCCAAATGTGTTGGTAAGCGCAAAACCCGAGGAAGGAATGGTTCAATTTCAGTCATCTATATTTCGTTGTATTCGTCTCTTCCCGTAGATCAATATAGCGGAGAGAAAAATCGGAAAATTCGGAAAATTGAATTCCCATATGTTATACAATTAACTAAGCGTTGCTAGTCCATTTGATGTTGGTGCTAACGAAATTGTTTTTTGTTCGAAAGATGAAAAGGATTTTCAGATGGAATAACGCATTCCTGTATCTTCTATCTATATAAACAAAAATGGAAAGCCAAATGTGTTGGTGTGCCCTAAACCCGAGGAAGGAATGGTCCGATTTGAGCAGTCTTTATTCTGTAATATTCTCTGTATCAAACATGTATTTCATGCAACGGAGAAACATGTTATTTCCAAATGCTTGAAGAATCTTGAGCGAGAATTGTGTCTGAAAATAACTTTATATATATTTTTGTAGAAGTACTAGACAATTTATAGTAAAAGGAAATTGAAAAAGGGTCAAAGGGTAATCAATCAATGAAGAGTTCAGTGATTGGACTCACTAACGTTCACTTAGTAAGAAAACGTGGATGTTTGAAAGTATTCAAATAAAAAAATCTATTTTGGGCGAGACGAAGTTCGTCGCGTCAGCTAGTAGTTGGAATAAAACTGGATGTGAAAAGAAGCTCGATATACAGGAAAAATATATCCCTACGAATAGCCGTCGCTGTCGCCGTTGATGCAACTGTCTGCTGTACCGACGTTTGTGACGGCGGTGACTGAACCGTAGATGTGGTAGTCACTGGGGGCCGACAAAAAAGCCGTTGCACCACTTGTACTACCACCACTGGTGGCCACTTTCGTGATATATGTTAGCGGCAATTGCTTGCTTGCCCGCTGTTGAGTTTGATCCTGTAAATTAAAAAATAACTTAGATCTAGGAATCATAGCGCACCACTATCAAACATACCAGAGGCTGCACTTAGAACATGTAGCTTTCTGTCAGGCGTTTGAATCAGTTGTTGCCCAGGGTTCAGACCACGAACGCTAACCTTCCCATCTTTCCCATCACGAATGATTTGCACTTTTTGTGGACCATCTGGTTTGGCGGGCGCGGGAGATTGCTGCCTTTGGTTCGGCTGGGAAGTTGATGCAGAAGCAGACCGTGAAGATTGAGTTATGTTCTGTTGAATAATCTTCGTTGTACCGTCCGGTTCTTTCACAATAATACAACGCTGAACAATGGACTGTTTCGGTGGGTTTGCACCATCTATTCGGAGTAAAATTATAACGATTAACCAGTCGACTCAAAGGCCATTTTTTCCGGTTCCGATTACCTTGTTGCTGTTTGAGTTCCATCGCACGCTTTTGATTGTGTGCTGCCCTCTCTAGCCGAAGTTGTTGTACCATTTGTTAGTTTATTTCCTCCCTCGAGGCCTTACTAGAGATTATGGCCGATTTGTTCGCCAAACTGGAACCTGGGGCACTATTACCATTGCTGGTCGGTGTTGATGAGTTCGACAAATCGCCAGATGACGATGTGATGTTACGGGTTGGTGGAAGCTTTCCTGTGCTAGTTCGAGTTATTGGTAGGACCTGGGCTGCAGTCAGTTTCTCCTGTTTTTCACCATAAAGTTTGATCTCCCATAGCTCCAACTTGTCAAAGTTCAATTTTATATTTCTAAAACAGAAACACATCACTTGTTTTCAATTTTCATCGAAATCACAACAAATCATGTAACGCAATACATGCACTGTATGTCAAAATGAAAATGTTACAAAAGTAGGCCGGCTTCTATTTTCCCACTCTGATTTCGATCCAAGTAGTCTACTTGGTAGGTGCACACAACATTACTCGTCACTGCTGTTTGAAATTGCAATAGAGAAGCAAGAAGAAATTTCACTCAGCACCAAGATGAACCGAACGAACGTTACATCCCGGATTCCGACTGGCTTGAGGGTTCCGAGAGGCTATCGGGCCACCCAAGCAAATGGAGGTAGAGCGGAATCGGGAGGGAAAGTTCGTTTTCCACCCAAGGTGAGTAAAATCGTGTTAGAGTGCGTAGCAGCGCTAATGAAATCTTATTTTCTTACAGACAATTCCAACCAAGAACGAGATATATCCTGAAGAGGGCATGATCGAGGACGAAGATTTTCCGCCGCTGTTCCATGATGACATCGAGGATACTGGAGATGACGTGTACGACTGGGAGCCGATAGACATTTCCGAGGTCGACGAGATATATTTTCGGAAGATGAAGGCTGAATCGGAGCTTCAAAAAATGATGGCGGAAAACACCAGATTGCGGCAGGAGAATCAACGGCTTAAAACAGCAGCGAAAGGGGTAAGACTTTTTAAGTATTGTTGTTTTAAAATGCTACTAGTTGTTGCAGGAGAAGTGGCGCAGTCGCTCTTTATTTAAATCTTTTATTATACACGTAATTAGGAAGCGTTCAGTGTTTTTGTTTGTTATCTTCAAATTTTGTTATTTCAAGTTGTTCCGTTGTATTTATTGCATTTGTTCTGTTGTTGTCTTCATTTGTTTTGTTGAGTTTAGTTGCGTTGTACTATTCCGTGTTGTAGAATTTATTGTTATGCTGTGAGTTTTGTTTGATATATTTTTGATGTTTTAGTTTTTCTGTAATATTTGGATGTTTCTCAGTAGTATTTAGATTTATTTTATTTATACCGTTATTGTTTTCCGTATTCTGTTGGATTTTCTTATGTTACTTTGAGTTTCGAAGTTGTTATTTTTTTACACTACTGATTTTTCTATTATTTGATTGTTCTATTGTTTTCCGCTGTAGATATTATTAATATTTTTTTCTTTCTTACATTGCATCAAATACATGAGAGCTATCGAGGGGAATCTTCTGGCCTTGGCCTGACTTGCTAGCCTACAACACTGAGAAATGGCTATGAGTAGGTGACACAAGGAGTGACGTGAGTTCATTTTCCAAATTAAAAAAATACAAATTTGTGTTAATATGTTTTATTTCCCATAGGTGATAGATCAAACCGAGGAAATTCATAGAGATGGGGCCAAGTCACGATTTAGCTTTAATATTTTTTTAACAATTTTTGTTGTAAAATAAAATAAAATTAATTAATTTACAATAAACTAATTTAATGTATATTCTAAAACCGAGTTGTTACTATTTTTTCACTGATGCAATCGAACTCCCTTTAAAAAAATTTCAAACTTAGACTCAAGTGTTAGGAAAATTTTAAAATTGACGATGACTCCATGTTTCCGGGAGGCTTTAAGTGCATACGATTTTTCAACATAAAGCTAGACTCTCTTTTCATTCCGCCATGGTTTAGGTTTAGGAGCCCTTCGACGAATAATGGATTCTGGGATGGGTTTCGTTTGAGCGCGAAGTGCGCATTCATGGACCAAACGAGAAAATAGTTTAGGTTCCTCCATAGAAGAATTGATTAACCATCTCCGGAATTAATGGCTAGATCAGTGATGTCCACATAAATATATTGTTGGTTTTATTTCTAATCAATGTGTCGCAACTACTGCGACAAACCCCCACTAAATTTCTCAGTGTATAAACACGGACTTACATCCCTGCAGCAAAACAGTGAAATGCTGGCAGTTTGGATACATGCAAGAAGAATGATAAATAGAATTGAAGCAAGGATGGAAATTATGCGACCATGATTCGATCCATGATTAATCGCAAACTGCACAGATCGCGATCTGTACAAGTTGCGATCAACTATTACTCCTCTCCCTTCCCAACAGAATGATGTTCTCTTGATTACTCTGAGTCTATTAATAGATCGCATCAACGGATCTAGATAGAAGAAACGAAAGACTCTTTCCACTCGGTTTGTGTGCAAATCGCAGCAGTAATTTGCTCCACGGAGGCAAGTGTTTCTACAGTATACGATTCGCAGTATCTCGCCTCTCCGCTCAGTTTAGCTCGCCACAACCCGAATGTTACCGAATGTAAAATTAACTCTCCGAGTGCGTCTTTGCAGGCGAGACGGGAGACCGGTGTAAAGCAAAACTGCACTCGTCATCAGCCACTCGTTTCGGACACTGAAAACCAGAGCGATGTGATGCTCAGATCATAAATGTTCGTCAGTAGTAAACAGTCCGAACAATACAACTACAAATACAAATTTGGATACAAATCTTGATGGATAAGTGATCACTACCTTTGGGATCTCAACACACATTCCACTTGCTATCTAATGATACTAAATTCAAGCAGAGGGAGTGGCCAAGAGCACGTCTTTTAGCAGGAAGTTTAGTGACAAGTGTTGGTGTTATGTTTTATGGAAGGATAGTTCTAAAAACGAATGGCGCTTACTGATCCACAATCTATATAAATAAAAATGTAAGGCAAAATCTGTTGATAAGCTGAAAACCCGAAGAAGGGATGGTCCGATTTTAGCCTCCTGTATTTTGTTGTATTCGTCTCTTCCCGTAGATCAATATAGTGTAGAGCAAAATCGGAAAATTTTCGGAAAATCCTAAAGGAAGGTCGGAAAATTCGGAAAAATGAATTCCCACATGTTCGAAAATTACATCATCATAAGCGTTGTTAGTCCATTCAATATTTGCGATATCGAAATTGATCTTTGTTCGTAAGTGGGAATGCATTTTCAGGCGAAATAACGCATTTTCATATCATATATCTATAAATAAAAATGGAAGGCCAAATGTGTTGGTAAGCGCAAAACCCGAGGAAGGAATGGTTCAATTTCAGTCATCTATATTTCGTTGTATTCGTCTCTTCCCGTAGATCAATATAGCGGAGAGAAAAATCGGAAAATTCGGAAAATTGAATTCCCATATGTTATACAATTAACTAAGCGTTGCTAGTCCATTTGATATTGGTGCTAACGAAATTGTTTTTTGTTCGAAAGATGAAAAGGATTTTCAGATGGAATAACGCATTCCTGTATCTTCTATCTATATAAACAAAAATGGAAGGCCAAATGTGTTGGTGTGCCCTAAACCCGAGGAAGGAATGGTCCGATTTGAGCAGTCTTTATTCTGTAATATTCTCTGTATCAAACATGTATTTCATGCAACGGAGAAACATGTTATTTCCAAATGCTTGAAGAATCTTGAGCGAGAATTGTGTCTGAAAATAACTTTATATATATTTTTGTAGAAGTACTAGACAATTTATAGTAAAAGGAAATTGTAAAGGGTCAAAGGGTAATCAATCAATGAAGAGTTCAGTGATTGGACTCACTAACGTTCACTTAGTAAGAAAACGTGGATGTTTGAAAGTATTCAAATAAAAAAATCTATTTTGGGCGAGACGAAGTTCGTCGCGTCAGCTAGTAGTTGGAATAAAACTGGATGTGAAAAGAAGCTCGATATACAGGAAAAATATATCCCTACGAATAGCCGTCGCTGACGCCGTTGATGCAACTGTCTGTTGTACCGACGTTTGTGACGGCGGTGACTGAACCGTAGATGTGGTAGTCACTGGGGGCCGACAAAAAAGCCGTTGCACCACTTGTACTACCACCACTGGTGGCCACTTTCGTGATATATGTTAGCGGCAATTGCTTGCTTGCCCGCTGTTGAGTTTGATCCTGTAAATTAAAAAATAACTTAGATCTAGGAATCATAGCGCACCACTATCAAACATACCAGAGGCTGCACTTAGAACATGTAGCTTTCTGTCAGGCGTTTGAATCAGTTGTTGCCCAGGGTTCAGACCACGAACACTAACCTTCCCATCCTTCCCATCACGAATGATTTGCACTTTTTGTGGACCATCTGGTTTGGCGGGCGCGGGAGATTGCTGCCTTTGGTTCGGCTGGGAAGTTGATGCAGAAGCAGACCGTGAAGATTGAGTTATGTTCTGTTGAATAATCTTCGTTGTACCGTCCGGTTCTTTCACAATAATACAACGCTGAACAATGGACTGTTTCGGTGGGTTTGCACCATCTATTCGGAGTAAAATTATAACGATTAACCAGTCGACTCAAAGGCCATTTTTTCCGGTTCCGATTACCTTGTTGCTGTTTGAGTTCCATCGCACGCTTTTGATTGTGTGCTGCCCTCTCTAGCCGAAGTTGTTGTACCATTTGTTAGTTTATTTCCTCCCTCGAGGCCTTACTAGAGATTATGGCCGATTTGTTCGCCAAACTGGAACCTGGGGCACTATTACCATTGCTGGTCGGTGTTGATGAGTTCGACAAATCGCCAGATGACGATGTGATGTTACGGGTTGGTGGAAACTTTCCTGTGCTAGTTCGAGTTATTGGTAGGACCTGGGCTGCAGTCAGTTTCTCCTGTTTTGACGTAGGACTACGTCTTTCATTTCTATACCGGGGTGTAAAATCAAAGTTTCGAAAACGAAAGCGTTACGCCGGAGACCGAGATTTTGAGCGTTAATAGCTCCTAAACAACTGAACGAAATGGAATGATAAACACTTCATTCGAAAGATAAAATATCTACGCGTTCTATACTTGTTACTTTTTGATCCAAAAACTTGTTTCAATAGTCTTAAAATTGCTTTCAAAACAGGCTATTGAAATCACCAATCGGTATATAAGCGAGCGCCGCTCTGAAATCCACTCAGTTCTAATTGAACAGCGATTGGAGCATGTTGTCGCTGTTGTGGTGAAGCTCTTCGTTTATCATGAAAGCGCTGATGAACGGTGTCACCAAGAGCCTGTTTGTGCACCCTAGGCCAGAAGGGAATCCATCAGGAGGAGAGTGATGCCACAAACGGTTCCCCGGGAAGACATCGCTACACACACATACACGCACGGAATTCTTTCCGTTTGGATGCCATTCAGCATCGAGAAAGTTCCGGAAAATAATCTGCCAGTTCCTCTGGGAATTTAAAAATACATTCATGTGAAAGAGTTTATTTGAATGTTTTCTATCCATGTAACACTGTGACCAAATACATTTGGTTTTGTGGTTTTTCAATCAATCGCAATTAACAGGATAGCTTCTGAAGATTATTCTTCCCCATCAGTAGGATATTTCCGTATCCAATATTGGATGCATAAAACCTTGTGCCTCCAACGTAACGCTCTCGTTTTCGAAGTCTCCCAAATATTCATTTATTCATTCATTCAGAATGGATTTAGATTCAACTTCAAACAAATGATCTCCAAATCAACGATAGTCCTACGTCACCCTTGCGGTTATACCATAGATATAACCCACTTCCTGTTTTTCACCATAAAGTTTGATCTCCCATAGCTCCAACTTGTCAAAGTTCAATTTTATATTTCTAAAACAGAAACACATCACTTGTTTTCAATTTTCATCGAAATCACAACAAATCATGTAACGCAATACATGCACTGTATGTCAAAATGAAAATGTTACAAAAGTAGGCCGGCTTCTATTTTCCCACTCTGATTTCGATCCAAGTAGTCTACTTGGTAGGTGCACACAACATTACTCGTCACTGCTGTTTGAAATTGCAATAGAGAAGCAAGAAGAAATTTCACTCAGCACCAAGATGAACCGAACGAACGTTACATCCCGGATTCCGACTGGCTTGAGGGTTCCGAGAGGCTATCGGGCCACCCAAGCAAATGGAGGTAGAGCGGAATCGGGAGGGAAAGTTCGTTTTCCACCCAAGGTGAGTAAAATCGTGTTAGAGTGCGTAGCAGCGCTAATGAAATCTTATTTTCTTACAGACAATTCCAACCAAGAACGAGATATATCCTGAAGAGGGCATGATCGAGGACGAAGATTTTCCGCCGCTGTTCCATGATGACATCGAGGATACTGGAGATGACGTGTACGACTGGGAGCCGATAGACATTTCCGAGGTCGACGAGATATATTTTCGGAAGATGAAGGCTGAATCGGAGCTTCAAAAAATGATGGCGGAAAACACCAGATTGCGGCAGGAGAATCAACGGCTTAAAACAGCAGCGAAAGGGGTAAGACTTTTTAAGTATTGTTGTTTTAAAATGCTACTAGTTGTTGCAGGAGAAGTGGCGCAGTCGCTCTTTATTTAAATCTTTTATTATACACGTAATTAGGAAGCGTTCAGTGTTTTTGTTTGTTATCTTCAAATTTTGTTATTTCAAGTTGTTCCGTTGTATTTATTGCATTTGTTCTGTTGTTGTCTTCATTTGTTTTGTTGAGTTTAGTTGCGTTGTACTATTCCGTGTTGTAGAATTTATTGTTATGCTGTGAGTTTTGTTTGATATATTTTTGATGTTTTAGTTTTTCTGTAATATTTGGATGTTTCTCAGTAGTATTTAGATTTATTTTATTTATACCGTTATTGTTTTCCGTATTCTGTTGGATTTTCTTATGTTACTTTGAGTTTCAGAGTTGTTATTTTTTTACACTACTGATTTTTCTATTATTTGATTGTTCTATTGTTTTCCGCTGTAGATATTATTAATATTTTTTTCTTTCTTACATTGCATCAAATACATGAGAGCTATCGAGGGGAATCTTCTGGCCTTGGCCTGACTTGCTAGCCTACAACACTGAGAAATGGCTATGAGTAGGTGACACAAGGAGTGACGTGAGTTCATTTTCCAAATTAAAAAAATACAAATTTGTGTTAATATGTTTTATTTCCCATAGGTGATAGATCAAACCGAGGAAATTCATAGAGATGGGGCCAAGTCACGATTTAGCTTTAATATTTTTTTTAACAATTTTTGTTGTAAAATAAAATAAAATTAATTAATTTACAATAAACTAATTTAATGTATATTCTAAAACCGAGTTGTTACTATTTTTTCACTGATGCAATCGAACTCCCTTTAAAAAAATTTCAAACTTAGACTCAAGTGTTAGGAAAATTTTAAAATTGACGATGACTCCATGTTTCCGGGAGGCTTTAAGTGCATACGATTTTTCAACATAAAGCTAGACTCTCTTTTCATTCCGCCATGGTTTAGGTTTAGGAGCCCTTCGACGAATAATGGATTCTGGGATGGGTTTCGTTTGAGCGCGAAGTGCGCATTCATGGACCAAACGAGAAAATAGTTTAGGTTCCTCCATAGAAGAATTGATTAACCATCTCCGGAATTGATGGCTAGATCAGTGATGTCCACATAAATATATTGTTGGTTTTATTTCTAATCAATGTGTCGCAACTACTGCGACAAACCCCCACTAAATTTCTCAGTGTATAAACACGGACTTACATCCCTGCAGCAAAACAGTGAAATGCTGGCAGTTTGGATACATGCAAGAAGAATGATAAATAGAATTGAAGCAAGGATGGAAATTATGCGACCATGATTCGATCCATGATTAATCGCAAACTGCACAAGTACAAGTTGCGATCAACTATTACTCCTCTCCCTTCCCAACAGAATGATGTTCTCTTGATTACTCTGAGTCTATTAATAGATCGCATCAAAGGATCTAGATAGAAGAAACGAAAGACTCTTTCCACTCGGTTTGTGTGCAAATCGCAGCAGTAATTTGCTCCACGGAGGCAAGTGTTTCTACAGTATACGATTCGCAGTATCTCGCCTCTCCGCTCAGTTTAGCTCGCCACAACCCGAATGTTACCGAATGTAAAATTAACTCTCCGAGTGCGTCTTTGCAGGCGAGACGGGAGACCGGTGTAAAGCAAAACTGCACTCGTCATCAGCCACTCGTTTCGGACACTGAAAACCAGAGCGATGTGATGCTCAGATCATAAATGTTCGTCAGTAGTAAACAGTCCGAACAATACAAATACAAATACAAATTTGGATACAAATCTTGATGGATAAGTGATCACTACCTTTGGGATCTCAAAACACATTCCACTTGCTATCTAATGAAACTAAATTCAAGCAGAGGGAGTGGCGCTTATTGATCCCCTATCTATATAAATAAAAATGTAAGGCAAAATCTGTTGATAAGCGGAAAACCCGAAGAAGGGATGGTCCGATTTTAGCCTCCTGTATTTTGTTGTATTCGTCTCTTCCCGTAGATCAATATAGTGTAGAGAAAAATCGGAAAATTTTCGGAAAATCCTAAAGGAAGGTCGGAAAATTCGGAAAAATGAATTCCCACATGTTCGAAAATTACATCATCATAAGCGTTGTTAGTCCATTCAATATTTGCGATATCGAAATTGATCTTTGTTCGTAAGTGGGAATGCATTTTCAGGCGAAATAACGCATTTTCATATCATATATCTATAAATAAAAATGGAAGGCCAAATGTGTTGGTAAGCACAAAACCCGAGGAAGGAATGGTTCAATTTCAGTCATCTATATTTCGTTGTATTCGTCTCTTCCCGTAGATCAATATAGCGGAGAGAAAAATCGGAAAATTCGGAAAATTGAATTCCCATATGTTATACAATTAACTAAGCGTTGCTAGTCCATTTGATGTTGGTGCTAACGAAATTGTTTTTTGTTCGAAAGATGAAAAGGATTTTCAGATGGAATAACGCATTCCTGTATCTTCTATCTATATAAACAAAAATGGAAGGCCAAATGTGTTGGTTTGCCCTAAACCCGAGGAAGGAATGGTCCGATTTGAGCAGTCTTTATTCTGTAATATTCTCTGTATCAAACATGTATTTCATGCAACGGAGAAACATGTTATTTCCAAATGCTTGAAGAATCTTGAGCGAGAATTGTGTCTGAAAATAACTTTATATATATTTTTGTAGAAGTACTAAACAATTTATAGTAAAAGGAAATTGTAAAGGGTCAAAGGGTAATCAATCAATGAAGAGTTCAGTGATTGCACTCAACGTTCACTTAGTAAGAAAACGTGAATGTTTGAAAGTATTCAAATCAAAAAATCTATTTTGGGCGGGACGAAGTTCGTCGCGTCAGCTAGTAGTTGGAATAAAACTGGATGTGAAAAGAAGCTCGATATACAGGAAAAATATATCCCTACGAATAGCCGTCGCTGTCGCCGTTGATGCAACTGTCTGCTGTACCGACGTTTGTGACGGCGGTGACTGAACCGTAGATGTGGTAGTCACTGGGGGCCGACAAAAAAGCCGTTGCACCACTTGTACTACCACCACTGGTGGCCACTTTCGTGATATATGTTAGCGGCAATTGCTTGCTTGCCCGCTGTTGAGTTTGATCCTGTAAATTAAAAAATAACTTAGATCTAGGAATCATAGCGCACCACTATCAAACATACCAGAGGCTGCACTTAGAACATGTAGCTTTCTGTCAGGCGTTTGAATCAGTTGTTGCCCAGGGTTCAGACCACGAACGCTAACCTTCCCATCTTTCCCATCACGAATGATTTGCACTTTTTGTGGACCATCTGGTTTGGCGGGCGTGGGAGATTGCTGCCTTTGGTTCGGCTGGGATGTTGATGCAGAAGCAGACCGTGAAGATTGAGTTATGTTCTGTTGAATAATCTTCGTTGTACCGTCCGGTTCTTTCACAATAATACAACGCTGAACAATGGACTGTTTCGGTGGGTTTGCACCATCTATTCGGAGTAAAATTATAACGATTAACCAGTCGACTCAAAGGCCATTTTTTCCGGTTCCGATTACCTTGTTGCTGTTTGAGTTCCATCGCACGCTTTTGATTGTGTGCTGCCCTCTCTAGCCGAAGTTGTTGTACCATTTGTTAGTTTATTTCCTCCCTCGAGGCCTTACTAGAGATTATGGCCGATTTGTTCGCCAAACTGGAACCTGGGGCACTATTACCATTGCTGGTCGGTGTTGATGAGTTCGACAAATCGCCAGATGACGATGTGATGTTACGGGTTGGTGGAAGCTTTCCTGTGCTAGTTCGAGTTATTGGTAGGACCTGGGCTGCAGTCAGTTTCTCCTGTTTTTCACCATAAAGTTTGATCTCCCATAGCTCCAATTTGTCAAAGTTCAATTTTATATTTCTAAAACAGAAACACATCACTTGTTTTCAATTTTCATCGAAATCACAACAAATCATGTAACGCAATACATGCACTGTATGTCAAAATGAAAATGGTACAAAAGTAGGCCGGCTTCTATTTTCCCACTCTGATTTCGATCCAAGTAGTCTACTTGGTAGGTGCACACAACATTACACGTCACTGCTGTTTGAAATTGCAATAGAGAAGCAAGAAGAAATTTCACTCAGCACCAAGATGAACCGAACGAACGTTACATCCCGGATTCCGACTGGCTTGAGGGTTCCGAGAGGCTATCGGGCCACCCAAGCAAATGGAGGTAGAGCGGAATCGGGAGGGAAAGTTCGTTTTCCACCCAAGGTGAGTAAAATCGTGTTAGAGTGCGTAGCAGCGCTAATGAAATCTTATTTTCTTACAGACAATTCCAACCAAGAACGAGATATATCCTGAAGAGGGCATGATCGAGGACGAAGATTTTCCGCCGCTGTTCCATGATGACATCGAGGATACTGGAGATGACGTGTACGACTGGGAGCCGATAGACATTTCCGAGGTCGACGAGATATATTTTCGGAAGATGAAGGCTGAATCGGAGCTTCAAAAAATGATGGCGGAAAACACCAGATTGCGGCAGGAGAATCAACGGCTTAAAACAGCAGCGAAAGGGGTAAGACTTTTTAAGTATTGTTGTTTTAAAATGCTACTAGTTGTTGCAGGAGAAGTGGCGCAGTCGCTCTTTATTTAAATCTTTTATTATACACGTAATTAGGAAGCGTTCAGTGTTTTTGTTTGTTATCTTCAAATTTTGTTATTTCAAGTTGTTCCGTTGTATTTATTGCATTTGTTCTGTTGTTGTCTTCATTTGTTTTGTTGAGTTTAGTTGCGTTGTACTATTCCGTGTTGTAGAATTTATTGTTATGCTGTGAGTTTTGTTTGATATATTTTTGATGTTTAAGTTTTTCTGTAATATTTGGATGTTTCTCAGTAGTATTTAGATTTATT
Source organism: Toxorhynchites rutilus septentrionalis (assembly GCF_029784135.1). Taxonomy (NCBI): domain Eukaryota; kingdom Metazoa; phylum Arthropoda; class Insecta; order Diptera; family Culicidae; genus Toxorhynchites; species Toxorhynchites rutilus. The sequence goes on along the minus strand of NW_026600135.1, from coordinate 386,503 downwards.
TTATTTATACCATTATTGTTTTCCGTATTTTGTTGGATTTTCTTATGTTACTTTGAGTTTCAGAGTTGTTATTTTTTTACACTACTGATTTTTCTATTATTTGATTGTTCTATTGTTTTCCGCTGTAGATATTATTAATATTTTTTTCTTTCTTACATTGCATCAAATACATGAGAGCTATCGAGGGCAATCTTCTGGCCTTGGCCTGACTTGCTAGCCTACAACACTGAGAAATGGCTATGAGTAGGTGACACAAGGAGTGACGTGAGTTCATTTTCCAAATTAAAAAAATACAAATTTGTGTTAATATGTTTTATTTCCCATAGGTGATAGATCAAACCGAGGAAATTCATAGAGATGGGGCCAAGTCACGATTTAGCTTTAATATTTTTTTTAACAATTTTTGTTGTAAAATAAAATAAAATTAATTAATTTACAATAAACTAATTTAATGTATATTCTAAAACCGAGTTGTTACTATTTTTTCACTGATGCAATCGAACTCCCTTTAAAAAAATTTCAAACTTAGACTCAAGTGTTAGGAAAATTTTAAAATTGACGATGACTCCATGTTTCCGGGAGGCTTTAAGTGCATACGATTTTTCAACATAAAGCTAGACTCTCTTTTCATTCCGCCATGGTTTAGGTTTAGGAGCCCTTCGACGAATAATGGATTCTGGGATGGGTTTCGTTTGAGCGCGAAGTGCGCATTCATGGACCAAACGAGAAAATAGTTTAGGTTCCTCCATAGAAGAATTGATTAACCATCTCCGGAATTGATGGCTAGATCAGTGATGTCCACATAAATATATTGTTGGTTTTATTTCTAATCAATGTGTCGCAACTGCTGCTACAAAACCCCACTAAATTTCTCAGTGTATAAACACGGACTTACATCCCTGCAGCAAAACAGTAAAATGATGGCAGTTTGGATACATGCAAGAAGAATGATAAATAGAATTGAAGCAAGGATGGAAATTATGCGACCATGATTCGATCCATGATTAATCGCAAACTGCACAAGTACAAGTTGCGATCAACTATTACTCCTCTCCCTTCCCAACAGAATGATGTTTTCTTGATTACTCTGAGTCTATTAATAGATCGCATCAAAGGATCTAGATAGAAGAAACGAAAGACTCTTTCCACTCGGTTTGTGTGCAAATCGCAGCAGTAATTTGCTCCACGGAGGCAAGTGTTTCTACAGTATACGATTCGCAGTATCTCGCCTCTCCGCTCAGTTTAGCTCGCCACAACCCGAATGTTACCGAATGTAAAATTAACTCTCCGAGTGCGTCTTTGCAGGCGAGACGGGAGACCGGTGTAAAGCAAAACTGCACTCGTCATCAGCCACTCGTTTCGGACACTGAAAACCAGAGCGATGTGATGCTCAGATCATAAATGTTCGTCAGTAGTAAACAGTCCGAACAATACAACTACAAATACAAATTTGGATACAAATCTTGATGGATAAGTGATCACTACCTTTGGGATCTCAAAACACATTCCACTTGCTATCTAATGATACTAAATTCAAGCAGAGGGAGTGGCCAAGAGCACGTCTTTTAGCAGGAAGTTTAGTGACAAGTGTTGGTGTTATGTTTTATGGAAGGATAGTTCTAAAAACGAATGGCGCTTACTGATCCCCAATCTATATAAATAAAAATGTAAGGCAAAATCTGTTGATAAGCGGAAAACCCGAAGAAGGGATGGTCCGATTTTAGCCTCCTGTATTTTGTTGTATTCGTCTCTTCCCGTAGATCAATATAGTGTAGAGAAAAATCGGAAAATTTTCGGAAAATCCTAAAGGAAGGTCGGAAAATTCGGAAAAATGAATTCCCACATGTTCGAAAATTACATCATCATAAGCGTTGTTAGTCCATTCAATATTTGCGATATCGAAATTGATCTTTGTTCGTAAGTGGGAATGCATTTTCAGGCGAAATAACGCATTCTCATATCATATATCTATAAATAAAAATGGAAGGCCAAATGTGTTGGTAAGCGCAAAACCCGAGGAAGGAATGGTTCAATTTCAGTCATCTATATTTCGTTGTATTCGTCTCTTCCCGTAGATCAATATAGCGGAGAGAAAAATCGGAAAATTCGGAAATTGAATTCCCATATGTTATACAATTAACTAAGCGTTGCTAGTCCATTTGATGTTGGTGCTAACGAAATTGTTTTTTGTTCGAAAGATGAAAAGGATTTTCAGATGGAATAACGCATTCCTGTATCTTCTATCTATATAAACAAAAATGGAAGGCCAAATGTGTTGGTGTGCCCTAAACCCGAGGAAGGAATGGTCCGATTTGAGCAGTCTTTATTCTGTAATATTCTCTGTATCAAACATGTATTTCATGCAACGGAGAAACATGTTATTTCCAAATGCTTGAAGAATCTTGAGCGAGAATTGTGTCTGAAAATAACTTTATATATATTTTTGTAGAAGTACTAAACAATTTATAGTAAAAGGAAATTGTAAAGGGTCAAAGGGTAATCAATCAATGAAGAGTTCAGTGATTGCACTCAACGTTCACTTAGTAAGAAAACGTGGATGTTTGAAAGTATTCAAATCAAAAAATCTATTTTGGGCGGGACGAAGTTCGTCGCGTCAGCTAGTAGTTGGAATAAAACTGGATGTGAAAAGAAGCTCGATATACAGGAAAAATATATCCCTACGAATAGCCGTCGCTGTCGCCGTTGATGCAACTGTCTGCTGTACCGACGTTTGTGACGGCGGTGACTGAACCGTAGATGTGGTAGTCACTGGGGGCCGACAAAAAAGCCGTTGCACCACTTGTACTACCACCACTGGTGGCCACTTTCGTGATATATGTTAGCGGCAATTGCTTGCTTGCCCGCTGTTGAGTTTGATCCTGTAAATTAAAAAATAACTTAGATCTAGGAATCATAGCGCACCACTATCAAACATACCAGAGGCTGCACTTAGAACATGTAGCTTTCTGTCAGGCGTTTGAATCAGTTGTTGCCCAGGGTTCAGACCACGAACACTAACCTTCCCATCCTTCCCATCACGAATGATTTGCACTTTTTGTGGACCATCTGGTTTGGCGGGCGCGGGAGATTGCTGCCTTTGGTTCGGCTGGGAAGTTGATGCAGAAGCAGACCGTGAAGATTGAGTTATGTTCTGTTGAATAATCTTCGTTGTACCGTCCGGTTCTTTCACAATAATACAACGCTGAACAATGGACTGTTTCGGTGGGTTTGCACCATCTATTCGGAGTAAAATTATAACGATTAACCAGTCGACTCAAAGGCCATTTTTTCCGGTTCCGATTACCTTGTTGCTGTTTGAGTTCCATCGCACGCTTTTGATTGTGTGCTGCCCTCTCTAGCCGAAGTTGTTGTACCATTTGTTAGTTTATTTCCTCCCTCGAGGCCTTACTAGAGATTATGGCCGATTTGTTCGCCAAACTGGAACCTGGGGCACTATTACCATTGCTGGTCGGTGTTGATGAGTTCGACAAATCGCCAGATGACGATGTGATGTTACGGGTTGGTGGAAGCTTTCCCGTGCTAGTTCGAGTTATTGGTAGGACCTGGGCTGCAGTCAGTTTCTCCTGTTTTGACGTAGGACTACGTCTTTCATTTCTATACCGGGGTGTAAAATCAAAGTTTCGAAAACGAAAGCGTTACGCCGGAGACCGAGATTTTGAGCGTTAATAGCTCCTAAACAACTGAACGAAATGGAATGATAAACACTTCATTCGAAAGATAAAATATCTACGCGTTCTATACTTGTTACTTTTTGATCCAAAAACTTGTTTCAATAGTCTTAAAATTGCTTTCAAAACAGGCTATTGAAATCACCAATCGGTATATAAGCGAGCGCCGCTCGGAAATCCACTCAGTTCTAATTGAACAGCGATTGGAGCATGTTGTCGCTGTTGTGGTGAAGCTCTTCGTTTATCATGAAAGCGCTGATGAACGGTGTCACCAAGAGCCTGTTTGTGCACCCTAGGCCAGAAGGGAATCCATCAGGAGGAGAGTGATGCCACAAACGGTTCCCCGGGAAGACATCGCTACACACACATACACGCACGGAATTCTTTCCGTTTGGATGCCATTCAGCATCGAGAAAGTTCCGGAAAATAATCTGCCAGTTCCTCTGGGAATTTAAAAATACATTCATGTGAAAGAGTTTATTTGAATGTTTTCTATCCATGTAACACTGTGACCAAATACATTTGGTTTTGTGGTTTTTCAATCAATCGCAATTAACAGGATAGCTTCTGAAGATTATTCTTCCCCATCAGTAGGATATTTCCGTATCCAATATTGGATGCATAAAACCTTGTGCCTCCAACGTAACGCTCTCGTTTTCGAAGTCTCCCAAATATTCATTTATTCATTCATTCAGAATGGATTTAGATTCAACTTCAAACAAATGATCTCCAAATCAACGATAGTCCTACGTCACCCTTGCGGTTATACCATAGATATAACCCACTTCCTGTTTTTCACCATAAAGTTTGATCTCCCATAGCTCCAACTTGTCAAAGTTCAATTTTATATTTCTAAAACAGAAACACATCACTTGTTTTCAATTTTCATCGAAATCACAACAAATCATGTAACGCAATACATGCACTGTATGTCAAAATGAAAATGTTACAAAAGTAGGCCGGCTTCTATTTTCCCACTCTGATTTCGATCCAAGTAGTCTACTTGGTAGGTGCACACAACATTACTCGTCACTGCTGTTTGAAATTGCAATAGAGAAGCAAGAAGAAATTTCACTCAGCACCAAGATGAACCGAACGAACGTTACATCCCGGATTCCGACTGGCTTGAGGGTTCCGAGAGGCTATCGGGCCACCCAAGCAAATGGAGGTAGAGCGGAATCGGGAGGGAAAGTTCGTTTTCCACCCAAGGTGAGTAAAATCGTGTTAGAGTGCGTAGCAGCGCTAATGAAATCTTATTTTCTTACAGACAATTCCAACCAAGAACGAGATATATCCTGAAGAGGGCATGATCGAGGACGAAGATTTTCCGCCGCTGTTCCATGATGACATCGAGGATACTGGAGATGACGTGTACGACTGGGAGCCGATAGACATTTCCGAGGTCGACGAGATATATTTTCGGAAGATGAAGGCTGAATCGGAGCTTCAAAAAATGATGGCGGAAAACACCAGATTGCGGCAGGAGAATCAACGGCTTAAAACAGCAGCGAAAGGGGTAAGACTTTTTAAGTATTGTTGTTTTAAAATGCTACTAGTTGTTGCAGGAGAAGTGGCGCAGTCGCTCTTTATTTAAATCTTTTATTATACACGTAATTAGGAAGCGTTCAGTGTTTTTGTTTGTTATCTTCAAATTTTGTTATTTCAAGTTGTTCCGTTGTATTTATTGCATTTGTTCTGTTGTTGTCTTCATTTGTTTTGTTGAGTTTAGTTGCTTTGTACTATTCCGTGTTGTAGAATTTATTGTTATGCTGTGAGTTTTGTTTGATATATTTTTGATGTTTTAGTTTTTCTGTAATATTTGGATGTTTCTCAGTAGTATTTAGATTTATTTTATTTATACCGTTATTGTTTTCCGTATTCTGTTGGATTTTCTTATGTTACTTTGAGTTTCAGAGTTGTTATTTTTTTACACTACTGATTTTTCTATTATTTGATTGTTCTATTGTTTTCCGCTGTAGATATTATTAATATTTTTTTCTTTCTTACATTGCATCAAATACATGAGAGCTATCGAGGGGAATCTTCTGGCCTTGGCCTGACTTGCTAGCCTACAACACTGAGAAATGGCTATGAGTAGGTGACACAAGGAGTGACGTGAGTTCATTTTCCAAATTAAAAAAATACAAATTTGTGTTAATATGTTTTATTTCCCATAGGTGATAGATCAAACCGAGGAAATTCATAGAGATGGGGCCAAGTCACGATTTAGCTTTAATATTTTTTTTAACAATTTTTGTTGTAAAATAAAATAAAATTAATTAATTTACAATAAACTAATTTAATGTATATTCTAAAACCGAGTTGTTACTATTTTTTCACTGATGCAATCGAACTCCCTTTAAAAAAAATTCAAACTTAGACTCAAGTGTTAGGAAAATTTTAAAATTGACGATGACTCCATGTTTCCGGGAGGCTTTAAGTGCATACGATTTTTCAACATAAAGCTAGACTCTCTTTTCATTCCGCCATGGTTTAGGTTTAGGAGCCCTTCGACGAATAATGGATTCTGGGATGGGTTTCGTTTGAGCGCAACGTGCGCATTCATGGACCAAACGAGAAAATAGTTTAGGTTCCTCCATAGAAGAATTGATTAACCATCTCCGGAATTGATGGCTAGATCAGTGATGTCCACATAAATATATTGTTGGTTTTATTTCTAATCAATGTGTCGCAACTACTGCTACAAACCCCCACTAAATTTCTCAGTGTATAAACACGGACTTACATCCCTGCAGCAAAACAGTGAAATGCTGGCAGTTTGGATACATGCAAGAAGAATGATAAATAGAATTGAAGCAAGGATGGAAATTATGCGACCATGATTCGATCCATGATTAATCGCAAACTGCACAGATCGCGATCTGTACAAGTTGCGATCAACTATTACTCCTCTCCCTTCCCAACAGAATGATGTTCTCTTGATTACTCTGAGTCTATTAATAGATCGCATCAACGGATCTAGATAGAAGAAACGAAAGACTCTTTCCACTCGGTTTGTGTGCAAATCGCAGCAGTAATTTGCTCCACGGAGGCAAGTGTTTCTACAGTATACGATTCGCAGTATCTCGCCTCTCCGCTCAGTTTAGCTCGCCACAACCCGAATGTTACCGAATGTAAAATTAACTCTCCGAGTGCGTCTTTGCAGGCGAGACGGGAGACCGGTGTAAAGCAAAACTGCACTCGTCATCAGCTACTCGTTTCGGACACTGAAAACCAGAGCGATGTGATGCTCAGATCATAAATGTTCGTCAGTAGTAAACAGTCCGAACAATACAAATACAAATACAAATTTGGATACAAATCTTGATGGATAAGTGATCACTACCTTTGGGATCTCAAAACACATTCCACTTGCTATCTAATGATACTAAATTCAAGCAGAGGGAGTGGCCAAGAGCACGTCTTTTAGCAGGAAGTTTAGTGACAAGTGTTGGTGTTATGTTTTATGGAAGGATAGTTCTAAAAACGAATGGCGCTTACTGATCCCCAATCTATATAAATAAAAATGTAAGGCAAAATCTGTTGATAAGCGGAAAACCCGAAGAAGGGATGGTCCGATTTTAGCCTCCTGTATTTTGTTGTATTCGTCTCTTCCCGTAGATCAATATAGTGTAGAGAAAAATCAGAAAATTTTCGGAAAATCCTAAAGGAAGGTCGGAAAATTCGGAAAAATGAATTCCCACATGTTCGAAAATTACATCATCATAAGCGTTGTTAGTCCATTCAATATTTGCGATATCGAAATTGATCTTTGTTCGTAAGTGGGAATGCATTTTCAGGCGAAATAACGCATTCTCATATCATATATCTATAAATAAAAATGGAAGGCCAAATGTGTTGGTAAGCGCAAAACCCGAGGAAGGAATGGTTCAATTTCAGTCATCTATATTTCGTTGTATTCGTCTCTTTCCGTAGATCAATATAGCGGAGAGAAAAATCGGAAAATTGAATTCCCATATGTTATACAATTAACTAAGCGTTGCTAGTCCATTTGATGTTGGTGCTAACGAAATTGTTTTTTGTTCGAAAGATGAAAAGGATTTTCAGATGGAATAACGCATTCCTGTATCTTCTATCTATATAAACAAAAATGGAAGGCCAAATGTGTTGGTGTGCCCTAAACCCGAGGAAGGAATGGTCCGATTTGAGCAGTCTTTATTCTGTAATATTCTCTGTATCAAACATGTATTTCATGCAACGGAGAAACATGTTATTTCCAAATGCTTGAAGAATCTTGAGCGAGAATTGTGTCTGAAAATAACTTTATATATATTTTTGTAGAAGTACTAAACAATTTATAGTAAAAGGAAATTGTAAAGGGTCAAAGGGTAATCAATCAATGAAGAGTTCAGTGATTGCACTCAACGTTCACTTAGTAAGAAAACGTGGATGTTTGAAAGTATTCAAATCAAAAAATCTATTTTGGGCGGGACGAAGTTCGTCGCGTCAGCTAGTAGTTGGAATAAAACTGGATGTGAAAAGAAGCTCGATATACAGGAAAAATATATCCCTACGAATAGCCGTCGCTGTCGCCGTTGATGTGGTAGTCACTGGGGGCCGACAAAAAAGCCGTTGCACCACTTGTACTACCACCACTGGTGGCCACTTTCATGATATATGTTAGCGGCAATTGCTTGCTTGCCCGCTGTTGAGTTTGATCCTGTAAATTAAAAAAGACGGGTGGGTAATGTCGGGGACATAACCGGAGTGACGTAGGACTATACAAAGGGGACAGCTTTTGCTAAATATATATTTAAAAAAAACGGGTGGGCAATGTCGGGGACATAACCGGAGTGACGTAGGACAATACAAAGAGGCCAGCTTTTGTTAAATATATATTTTAAATATATTGTTTTATTTTGAATTCGTGAATACCTACCTATCTACCTGAAAAATGGATTAGTTTACTGTTTACTCTTTATGAATATGTTGATGGTTCTGAAAAGAACCTTTGGTGTTGTGTTTTTGTTATCACTCGATTTCCCATCTTGTTTGGTTATACCTTCCTGCTTAGCTATTGCGTTTGCCACTCGCCACAGCTTTCACAGTTGGAAATTTTCTTCCCATCCAGCTTGGGACAAGTGGTTCAGTAAATTACATTTAATGCGACGTGCCGGAGAAACACTTTGCCACTCACTGAAACTAATTGTTGCCTTGATGTGCGCCGAACCGAAGTTGCTCTGTTCTTGATGCGGGTTTTCTGATTGTCGTGAGCAGCTTTGCAAGCCAACTCGAGCACTCCGACGGCCGAAACTCTATAATCGCTGTTAGGTATACTGGTGCTCCGGCACCAATCCGTTCGGCCTAGTTACCCTTGCGGAGCAATCAGTGAATGCGACCAACAGGGAACTGGAGACCTGCACGGTTCGAGTGAGACTTTGCCTTTCCCTTAACTTGTCCTCCTTTGTTACGTCCACGATGCCGATGCCGTACAACCTCACGGGTTTACGGTTTGAAAGAAAATAAGATATTTTTTTAGGGTCCGCGTGTTTTATACTCTAGCGGTACACACTCACAGGATAGAGACAAATCGGCAGACTCAGCCAGAGGGGCGAGTCCAACGAGACGAACGAGTGTTAAAAGGGAGCGATGGCCAAAAAATACATTCATTACGATTTGTTCGCTCGTTGGATTCACATGCAGGCTAAAAAGGGTCCTTTTCAGGATCACATAATTATCTTCAATCCAAAGAGTTTATTGTTTTGTTATCACTCGATATCCCCATCTTGTTCGGCTAAACCTTTCTGTTTAGCGATTGCATTTGCCACTCGCCACAGCTTTCACAGTTGGAAAATTTCTTCCCATCCAGCTTGTGACATATTTTACAGTAAATTACATTCAATGCGACGTGCCGAAGCGCCACTCAGTGTCGCATTGGAGGCGATTTCAACCTGTAATTGAATATTTACGATGACAGTGGTACAGTGTCGACTTTCAATTTGGGGTCATAATTTGGATCTCTATGTTTACAAAAATGTCCAACTAAATAAGTCGCATTACATGTCCGTCCAATTAGCTAAATGTCGAACTAATTGTAAATTACTGTACTTTCAATCTGGAAACAATTTAAGAATTGGTGAAAATTGAATAATCAGGAAAGTCCCCAACTATCAATAAGCTCAGAACAACTGCCAAGTTCACATACTCATCAGATCCTGGCAAACAAATTATGAAAAAATCAATTTGTGTTTTATTATTATTTTGGATAATGTTTTAGAAAGCATTGAACTGTATCTCCTAAACTCTTTTTTGGAAGGTTTAATGGCCCTGAAAAGCGCCTTGTTTTATGGAATGGTTCCAATTTAGAAAACTTAGTACTCGTGGTTTTGAAAAAAACCATTTCGAACGCCCTCGATGCCGCCTTGTTCTGGATTTGCCACCAAAGCAGTTTGTATAAAGAACAAACTTTTTTCTTCTGCTACCTGATGCCGTTTTGCGATTGCGTTTGCCACTCGCCACTCGCTGCAACTGCCTGTTGTTGTCTTGATGTGTTCTGTTCTGAATGCGGTTTTTCTTATCGTCGCGAGCAGCTCTACCAGCCAACTCGATCACTTCGGCGGCCGAAACTATATAACGCCGGCTAGGTGGACTGGTGCACTGGTACTAACGCGCTCGGCCTAGCTACCCTTGCGGGGAACTCCAGATCAACACGGTTCGAGCGGGATTTTGCCTTTCCCTTCACTTTTCCTCCTTTACCATGTCCAGACATGGCTGCTTGGGTTGGTTTGTTGATGTGTTGTGATGCGAACCGATGTGGTGTACGGTTTGAATGAGAATGATCGTTACGGCAGCGGAGCGGGGATTTTTAAGCTGACTGGCTGGCTCGAGAATTACGCATGTGTGAGACTGCGACCAATGTTTCGTTCATTTTTTTCTTTTTCCTTTCCAATCGTGCTTCATTCTATTTCGCTGCTGTTCTGGTTGCCCGTTTTGGTCGGTACGATTTGAGGAGCACAAAATGGACCAATCAAAAATGGGCACATAGTGCATTTTGACAATGCTTGATATTTCACAATTATTCAATTATTTATCTCAAGAAAAATGAAATGTTATTCGTTATGATAGATGCGTAGATATATTTCCTATCAATTGATGCAAAAACCTTTGCGATCTATTGAGAAATGCTCGAGTTATAAGCGTTCCAAATCTTGCATTTTTTCCTACTTGTTCAGTGCCTGGATTTCCATTTCACCCCCTATATCTTCCGGTTAGACGTAGTCCTACGTCAAAAATAACTTAGATCTAGGAATCATAGCGCACCACTATCAAACATACCAGAGGCTGCACTTAGAACATGTAGCTTTCTGTCAGGCGTTTGAATCAGTTGTTGCCCAGGGTTCAGACCACGAACACTAACCTTCCCATCCTTCCCATCACGAATGATTTGCACTTTTTGTGGACCATCTGGTTTGGCGGGCGCGGGAGATTGCTGCCTTTGGTTCGGCTGGGAAGTTGATGCAGAAGCAGACCGTGAAGATTGAGTTATGTTCTGTTGAATAATCTTCGTTGTACCGTCCGGTTCTTTCACAATAATACAACGCTGAACAATGGACTGTTTCGGTGGGTTTGCACCATCTATTCGGAGTAAAATTATAACGATTAACCAGTCGACTCAAAGGCCATTTTTTCCGGTTCCGATTACCTTGTTGCTGTTTGAGTTCCATCGCACGCTTTTGATTGTGTGCTGCCCTCTCTAGCCGAAGTTGTTGTACCATTTGTTAGTTTATTTCCTCCCTCGAGGCCTTACTAGAGATTATGGCCGATTTGTTCGCCAAACTGGAACCTGGGGCACTATTACCATTGCTGGTCGGTGTTGATGAGTTCGACAAATCGCCAGATGACGATGTGATGTTACGGGTTGGTGGAAGCTTTCCTGTGCTAGTTCGAGTTATTGGTAGGACCTGGGCTGCAGTCAGTTTCTCCTGTTTTGACGTAGGACTACGTCTTTCATTTCTATACCGGGGTGTAAAATCAAAGTTTCGAAAACGAAAGCGTTACGCCGGAGACCGAGATTTTGAGCGTTAATAGCTCCTAAACAACTGAACGAAATGGAATGATAAACACTTCATTCGAAAGATAAAATATCTACGCGTTCTATACTTGTTACTTTTTGATCCAAAAACTTGTTTCAATAGTCTTAAAATTGCTTTCAAAACAGGCTATTGAAATCACCAATCGGTATATAAGCGAGCGCCGCTCGGAAATCCACTCAGTTCTAATTGAACAGCGATTGGAGCATGTTGTCGCTGTTGTGGTGAAGCTCTTCGTTTATCATGAAAGCGCTGATGAACGGTGTCACCAAGAGCCTGTTTGTGCACCCTAGGCCAGAAGGGAATCCATCAGGAGGAGAGTGATGCCACAAACGGTTCCCCGGGAAGACATCGCTACACACACATACACGCACGGAATTCTTTCCGTTTGGATGCCATTCAACATCGAGAAAGTTCCGGAAAATAATCTGCCAGTTCCTCTGGGAATTTAAAAATACATTCATGTGAAAGAGTTTATTTGAATGTTTTCTATCCATGTAACACTGTGACCAAATACATTTGGTTTTGTGGTTTTTCAATCAATCGCAATTAACAGGATAGCTTCTGAAGATTATTCTTCCCCATCAGTAGGATATTTCCGTATCCAATATTGGATGCATAAAACCTTGTGCCTCCAACGTAACGCTCTCGTTTTCGAAGTCTCCCAAATATTCATTCATTCATTCATTCAGAATGGATTTAGATTCAACTTCAAACAAATGATCTCCAAATCAACGATAGTCCTACGTCACCCTTGCGGTTATACCATAGATATAACCCACTTCCTGTTTTTCACCATAAAGTTTGATCTCCCATAGCTCCAACTTGTCAAAGTTCAATTTTATATTTCTAAAACAGAAACACATCACTTGTTTTCAATTTTCATCGAAATCACAACAAATCATGTAACGCAATACATGCACTGTATGTCAAAATGAAAATGTTACAAAAGTAGGCCGGCTTCTATTTTCCCACTCTGATTTCGATCCAAGTAGTCTACTTGGTAGGTGCACACAACATTACTCGTCACTGCTGTTTGAAATTGCAATAGAGAAGCAAGAAGAAATTTCACTCAGCACCAAGATGAACCGAACGAACGTTACATCCCGGATTCCGACTGGCTTGAGGGTTCCGAGAGGCTATCGGGCCACCCAAGCAAATGGAGGTAGAGCGGAATCGGGAGGGAAAGTTCGTTTTCCACCCAAGGTGAGTAAAATCGTGTTAGAGTGCGTAGCAGCGCTAATGAAATCTTATTTTCTTACAGACAATTCCAACCAAGAACGAGATATATCCTGAAGAGGGCATGATCGAGGACGAAGATTTTCCGCCGCTGTTCCATGATGACATCGAGGATACTGGAGATGACGTGTACGACTGGGAGCCGATAGACATTTCCGAGGTCGACGAGATATATTTTCGGAAGATGAAGGCTGAATCGGAGCTTCAAAAAATGATGGCGGAAAACACCAGATTGCGGCAGGAGAATCAACGGCTTAAAACAGCAGCGAAAGGGGTAAGACTTTTTAAGTATTGTTGTTTTAAAATGCTACTAGTTGTTGCAGGAGAAGTGGCGCAGTCGCTCTTTATTTAAATCTTTTATTATACACGTAATTAGGAAGCGTTCAGTGTTTTTGTTTGTTATCTTCAAATTTTGTTATTTCAAGTTGTTCCGTTGTATTTATTGCATTTGTTCTGTTGTTGTCTTCATTTGTTTTGTTGAGTTTAGTTGCGTTGTACTATTCCGTGTTGTAGAATTTATTGTTATGCTGTGAGTTTTGTTTGATATATTTTTGATGTTTTAGTTTTTCTGTAATATTTGGATGTTTCTCAGTAGTATTTAGATTTATTTTATTTATACCGTTATTGTTTTCCGTATTCTGTTGGATTTTCTTATGTTACTTTGAGTTTCAGAGTTGTTATTTTTTTACACTACTGATTTTTCTATTATTTGATTGTTCTATTGTTTTCCGCTGTAGATATTATTAATATTTTTTTCTTTCTTACATTGCATCAAATACATGAGAGCTATCGAGGGGAATCTTCTGGCCTTGGCCTGACTTGCTAGCCTACAACACTGAGAAATGGCTATGAGTAGGTGACACAAGGAGTGACGTGAGTTCATTTTCCAAATTAAAAAAATACAAATTTGTGTTAATATGTTTTATTTCCCATAGGTGATAGATCAAACCGAGGAAATTCATAGAGATGGGGCCAAGTCACGATTTAGCTTTAATATTTTTTTTAACAATTTTTGTTGTAAAATAAAATAAAATTAATTAATTTACAATAAACTAATTTAATGTATATTCTAAAACCGAGTTGTTACTATTTTTTCACTGATGCAATCGAACTCCCTTTAAAAAAATTTCAAACTTAGACTTAGACAAGTGTTAGGAAAATTTTAAAATTGACGATGACTCCATGTTTCCGGGAGGCTTTAAGTGCATACGATTTTTCAACATAAAGCTAGACTCTCTTTTCATTCCGCCATGGTTTAGGTTTAGGAGCCCTTCGACGAATAATGGATTCTGGGATGGGTTTCGTTTGAGCGCGAAGTGCGCATTCATGGACCAAACGAGAAAATAGTTTAGGTTCCTCCATAGAAGAATTGATTAACCATCTCCGGAATTAATGGCTAGATCAGTGATGTCCACATAAATATATTGTTGGTTTTATTTCTAATCAATGTGTCGCAACTACTGCTACAAAACCCCACTAAATTTCTCAGTGTATAAACACGGACTTACATCCCTGCAGCAAAACATTAAAATGATGGCAGTTTGGATACATGCAAGAAGAATGATAAATAGAATTGAAGCAAGGATGGAAATTATGCGACCATGATTCGATCCATGATTAATCGCAAACTGCACAAGTACAAGTTGCGATCAACTATTACTCCTCTCCCTTCCCAACAGAATGATGTTTTCTTGATTACTCTGAGTCTATTAATAGATCGCATCAAAGGATCTAGATAGAAGAAACGAAAGACTCTTTCCACTCGGTTTGTGTGCAAATCGCAGCAGTAATTTGCTCCACGGAGGCAAGTGTTTCTACAGTATACGATTCGCAGTATCTCGCCTCTCCGCTCAGTTTAGCTCGCCACAACCCGAATGTTACCGAATGTAAAATTAACTCTCCGAGTGCGTCTTTGCAGGCGAGACGGGAGACCGGTGTAAAGCAAAACTGCACTCGTCATCAGCCACTCGTTTCGGACACTGAAAACCAGAGCGATGTGATGCTCAGATCATAAATGTTCGTCAGTAGTAAACAGTCCGAACAATACAACTACAAATACAAATTTGGATACAAATCTTGATGGATAAGTGATCACTACCTTTGGGATCTCAAAACACATTCCACTTGCTATCTAATGATACTAAATTCAAGCAGAGGGAGTGGCCAAGAGCACGTCTTTTAGCAGGAAGTTTAGTGACAAGTGTTGGTGTTATGTTTTATGGAAGGATAGTTCTAAAAACGAATGGCGCTTACTGATCCCCAATCTATATAAATAAAAATGTAAGGCAAAATCTGTTGATAAGCGGAAAACCCGAAGAAGGGATGGTCCGATTTTAGCCTCCTGTATTTTGTTGTATTCGTCTCTTCCCGTAGATCAATATAGTGTAGAGAAAAATCGGAAAATTTTCGGAAAATCCTAAAGGAAGGTCGGAAAATTCGGAAAAATGAATTCCCACATGTTCGAAAATTACATCATCATAAGCGTTGTTAGTCCATTCAATATTTGCGATATCGAAATTGATCTTTGTTCGTAAGTGGGAATGCATTTTCAGGCGAAATAACGCATTCTCATATCATATATCTATAAATAAAAATGGAAGGCCAAATGTGTTGGTAAGCGCAAAACCCGAGGAAGGAATGGTTCAATTTCAGTCATCTATATTTCGTTGTATTCGTCTCTTCCCGTAGATCAATATAGCGGAGAGAAAAATCGGAAAATTCGGAAATTGAATTCCCATATGTTATACAATTAACTAAGCGTTGCTAGTCCATTTGATGTTGGTGCTAACGAAATTGTTTTTTGTTCGAAAGATGAAAAGGATTTTCAGATGGAATAACGCATTCCTGTATCTTCTATCTATATAAACAAAAATGGAAGGCCAAATGTGTTGGTGTGCCCTAAACCCGAGGAAGGAATGGTCCGATTTGAGCAGTCTTTATTCTGTAATATTCTCTGTATCAAACATGTATTTCATGCAACGGAGAAACATGTTATTTCCAAATGCTTGAAGAATCTTGAGCGAGAATTGTGTCTGAAAATAACTTTATATATATTTTTGTAGAAGTACTAAACAATTTATAGTAAAAGGAAATTGTAAAGGGTCAAAGGGTAATCAATCAATGAAGAGTTCAGTGATTGCACTCAACGTTCACTTAGTAAGAAAACGTGGATGTTTGAAAGTATTCAAATCAAAAAATCTATTTTGGGCGGGACGAAGTTCGTCGCGTCAGCTAGTAGTTGGAATAAAACTGGATGTGAAAAGAAGCTCGATATACAGGAAAAATATATCCCTACGAATAGCCGTCGCTGTCGCCGTTGATGCAACTGTCTGTTGTACCGACATTTGTGACGGCGGTGACTGAACCGTAGATGTGGTAGTCACTGGGGGCCGACAAAAAAGCCGTTGCACCACTTGTACTACCACCACTGGTGGCCACTTTCGTGATATATGTTAGCGGCAATTGCTTGCTTGCCCGCTGTTGAGTTTGATCCTGTAAATTAAAAAATAACTTAGATCTAGGAATCATAGCGCACCACTATCAAACATACCAGAGGCTGCACTTAGAACATGTAGCTTTCTGTCAGGCGTTTGAATCAGTTGTTGCCCAGGGTTCAGACCACGAACACTAACCTTCCCATCCTTCCCATCACGAATGATTTGCACTTTTTGTGGACCATCTGGTTTGGCGGGCGCGGGAGATTGCTGCCTTTGGTTCGGCTGGGAAGTTGATGCAGAAGCAGACCGTGAAGATTGAGTTATGTTCTGTTGAATAATCTTCGTTGTACCGTCCGGTTCTTTCACAATAATACAACGCTGAACAATGGACTGTTTCGGTGGGTTTGCACCATCTATTCGGAGTAAAATTATAACGATTAACCAGTCGACTCAAAGGCCATTTTTTCCGGTTCCGATTACCTTGTTGCTGTTTGAGTTCCATCGCACGCTTTTGATTGTGTGCTGCCCTCTCTAGCCGAAGTTGTTGTACCATTTGTTAGTTTATTTCCTCCCTCGAGGCCTTACTAGAGATTATGGCCGATTTGTTCGCCAAACTGGAACCTGGGGCACTATTACCATTGCTGGTCGGTGTTGATGAGTTCGACAAATCGCCAGATGACGATGTGATGTTACGGGTTGGTGGAAGCTTTCCTGTGCTAGTTCGAGTTATTGGTAGGACCTGGGCTGCAGTCAGTTTCTCCTGTTTTGACGTAGGACTACGTCTTTCATTTCTATACCGGGGTGTAAAATCAAAGTTTCGAAAACGAAAGCGTTACGCCGGAGACCGAGATTTTGAGCGTTAATAGCTCCTAAACAACTGAACGAAATGGAATGATAAACACTTCATTCGAAAGATAAAATATCTACGCGTTCTATACTTGTTACTTTTTGATCCAAAAACTTGTTTCAATAGTCTTAAAATTGCTTTCAAAACAGGCTATTGAAATCACCAATCGGTATATAAGCGAGCGCCGCTCGGAAATCCACTCAGTTCTAATTGAACAGCGATTGGAGCATGTTGTCGCTGTTGTGGTGAAGCTCTTCGTTTATCATGAAAGCGCTGATGAACGGTGTCACCAAGAGCCTGTTTGTGCACCCTAGGCCAGAAGGGAATCCATCAGGAGGAGAGTGATGCCACAAACGGTTCCCCGGGAAGACATCGCTACACACACATACACGCACGGAATTCTTTCCGTTTGGATGCCATTCAGCATCGAGAAAGTTCCGGAAAATAATCTGCCAGTTCCTCTGGGAATTTAAAAATACATTCATGTGAAAGAGTTTATTTGAATGTTTTCTATCCATGTAACACTGTGACCAAATACATTTGGTTTTGTGGTTTTTCAATCAATCGCAATTAACAGGATAGCTTCTGAAGATTATTCTTCCCCATCAGTAGGATATTTCCGTATCCAATATTGGATGCATAAAACCTTGTGCCTCCAACGTAACGCTCTCGTTTTCGAAGTCTCCCAAATATTCATTTATTCATTCATTCAGAATGGATTTAGATTCAACTTCAAACAAATGATCTCCAAATCAACGATAGTCCTACGTCACCCTTGCGGTTATACCATAGATATAACCCACTTCCTGTTTTTCACCATAAAGTTTGATCTCCCATAGCTCCAACTTGTCAAAGTTCAATTTTATATTTCTAAAACAGAAACACATCACTTGTTTTCAATTTTCATCGAAATCACAACAAATCATGTAACGCAATACATGCACTGTATGTCAAAATGAAAATGTTACAAAAGTAGGCCGGCTTCTATTTTCCCACTCTGATTTCGATCCAAGTAGTCTACTTGGTAGGTGCACACAACATTACTCGTCACTGCTGTTTGAAATTGCAATAGAGAAGCAAGAAGAAATTTCACTCAGCACCAAGATGAACCGAACGAACGTTACATCCCGGATTCCGACTGGCTTGAGGGTTCCGAGAGGCTATCGGGCCACCCAAGCAAATGGAGGTAGAGCGGAATCGGGAGGGAAAGTTCGTTTTCCACCCAAGGTGAGTAAAATCGTGTTAGAGTGCGTAGCAGCGCTAATGAAATCTTATTTTCTTACAGACAATTCCAACCAAGAACGAGATATATCCTGAAGAGGGCATGATCGAGGACGAAGATTTTCCGCCGCTGTTCCATGATGACATCGAGGATACTGGAGATGACGTGTACGACTGGGAGCCGATAGACATTTCCGAGGTCGACGAGATATATTTTCGGAAGATGAAGGCTGAATCGGAGCTTCAAAAAATGATGGCGGAAAACACCAGATTGCGGCAGGAGAATCAACGGCTTAAAACAGCAGCGAAAGGGGTAAGACTTTTTAAGTATTGTTGTTTTAAAATGCTACTAGTTGTTGCAGGAGAAGTGGCGCAGTCGCTCTTTATTTAAATCTTTTATTATACACGTAATTAGGAAGCGTTCAGTGTTTTTGTTTGTTATCTTCAAATTTTGTTATTTCAAGTTGTTCCGTTGTATTTATTGCATTTGTTCTGTTGTTGTCTTCATTTGTTTTGTTGAGTTTAGTTGCGTTGTACTATTCCGTGTTGTAGAATTTATTGTTATGCTGTGAGTTTTGTTTGATATATTTTTGATGTTTTAGTTTTTCTGTAATATTTGGATGTTTCTCAGTAGTATTTAGATTTATTTTATTTATACCGTTATTGTTTTCCGTATTCTGTTGGATTTTCTTATGTTACTTTGAGTTTCAGAGTTGTTATTTTTTTACACTACTGATTTTTCTATTATTTGATTGTTTTCCGCTGTAGATATTATTAATATTTTTTTCTTTCTTACATTGCATCAAATACATGAGAGCTATCGAGGGGAATCTTCTGGCCTTGGCCTGACTTGCTAGCCTACAACACTGAGAAATGGCTATGAGTAGGTGACACAAGGAGTGACGTGAGTTCATTTTCCAAATTAAAAAAATACAAATTTGTGTTAATATGTTTTATTTCCCATAGGTGATAGATCAAACCGAGGAAATTCATAGAGATGGGGCCAAGTCACGATTTAGCTTTAATATTTTTTTAACAATTTTTGTTGTAAAATAAAATAAAATAAATTAATTTACAATAAACTAATTTAATGTATATTCTAAAACCGAGTTGTTACTATTTTTTCACTGATGCAATCGAACTCCCTTTAAAAAAATTTCAAACTTAGACTCAAGTGTTAGGAAAATTTTAAAATTGACGATGACTCCATGTTTCCGGGAGGCTTTAAGTGCATACGATTTTTCAACATAAAGCTAGACTCTCTTTTCATTCCGCCATGGTTTAGGTTTAGGAGCCCTTCGACGAATAATGGATTCTGGGATGGGTTTCGTTTGAGCGCGAAGTGCGCATTCATGGACCAAACGAGAAAATAGTTTAGGTTCCTCCATAGAAGAATTGATTAACCATCTCCGGAATTGATGGCTAGATCAGTGATGTCCACATAAATATATTGTTGGTTTTATTTCTAATCAATGTGTCGCAACTACTGCGACAAACCCCCACTAAATTTCTCAGTGTATAAACACGGACTTACATCCCTGCAGCAAAACAGTGAAATGCTGGCAGTTTGGATACATGCAAGAAGAATGATAAATAGAATTGAAGCAAGGATGGAAATTATGCGACCATGATTCGATCCATGATTAATCGCAAACTGCACAGATCGCGATCTGTACAAGTTGCGATCAACTATTACTCCTCTCCCTTCCCAACAGAATGATGTTCTCTTGATTACTCTGAGTCTATTAATAGATCGCATCAAAGGATCTAGATAGAAGAAACGAAAGACTCTTTCCACTCGGTTTGTGTGCAAATCGCAGCAGTAATTTGCTCCACGGAGGCAAGTGTTTCTACAGTATACGATTCGCAGTATCTCGCCTCTCCGCTCAGTTTAGCTCGCCACAACCCGAATGTTACCGAATGTAAAATTAACTCTCCGAGTGCGTCTTTGCAGGCGAGACGGGAGACCGGTGTAAAGCAAAACTGCACTCGTCATCAGCCACTCGTTTCGGACACTGTAAACCAGAGCGATGTGATGCTCAGATCATAAATGTTCGTCAGTAGTAAACAGTCCGAACAATACAACTACAAATACAAATTTGGATACAAATCTTGATGGATAAGTGATCACTACCTTTGGGATCTCAAAACACATTCCACTTGCTATCTAATGATACTAAATTCAAGCAGAAGGAGTGGCCAAGAGCACGTCTTTTAGCAGGAAGTTTAGTGACAAGTGTTGGTGGTATGTTTTATGGAAGGATAATTCTAAAAACGAATGGCGCTTACTGATCCCCAATCTATATAAATAAAAATGTAAGGCAAAATCTGTTGATAAGCGGAAAACCCGAAGAAGGGATGGTCCGATTTTAGCCTCCTGTATTTTGTTGTATTCGTCTCTTCCCGTAGATCAATATAGTGTAGAGAAAAATCGGAAAATTTTCGGAAAATCCTAAAGGAAGGTCGGAAAATTCGGAAAAATGAATTCCCACATGTTCGAAAATTACATCATCATAAGCGTTGTTAGTCCATTCAATATTTGCGATATCGAAATTGATCTTTGTTCGTAAGTGGGAATGCATTTTCAGGCGAAATAACGCATTTTCATATCATATATCTATAAATAAAAATGGAAGGCCAAATGTGTTGGTAAGCGCAAAACCCGAGGAAGGAATGGTTCAATTTCAGTCATCTATATTTCGTTGTATTCGTCTCTTCCCGTAGATCAATATAGCGGAGAGAAAAATCGGAAAATTCGGAAAATTCGGAAAATTGAATTCCCATATGTTATACAATTAACTAAGCGTTGCTAGTCCATTTGATGTTGGTGCTAACGAAATTGTTTTTTGTTCGAAAGATGAAAAGGATTTTCAGATGGAATAACGCATTCCTGTATCTTCTATCTATATAAACAAAAATGGAAGGCCAAATGTGTTGGTTTGCCCTAAACCCGAGGAAGGAATGGTCCGATTTGAGCAGTCTTTATTCTGTAATATTCTCTGTATCAAACATGTATTTCATGCAACGGAGAAACATGTTATTTCCAAATGCTTGAAGAATCTTGAGCGAGAATTGTGTCTGAAAATAACTTTATATATATTTTTGTAGAAGTACTAAACAATTTATAGTAAAAGGAAATTGTAAAGGGTCAAAGGGTAATCAATCAATGAAGAGTTCAGTGATTGCACTCAACGTTC
The DNA here is from genome assembly GCF_029784135.1 of Toxorhynchites rutilus septentrionalis. NCBI lineage: Eukaryota > Metazoa > Arthropoda > Insecta > Diptera > Culicidae > Toxorhynchites > Toxorhynchites rutilus. The sequence goes on along the minus strand of NW_026600135.1, from coordinate 364,822 downwards.
ACTTAGTAAGAAAACGTGGATGTTTGAAAGTATTCAAATCAAAAAATCTATTTTGGGCGGGACGAAGTTCGTCGCGTCAGCTAGTAGTTGGAATAAAACTAGATGTGAAAAGAAGCTCGATATACAGGAAAAATATATCCCTACGAATAGCCGTCGCTGTCGCCGTTGATGCAACTGTCTGCTGTACCGACGTTTGTGACGGCGGTGACTGAACCGTAGATGTGGTAGTCACTGGGGGCCGACAAAAAAGCCGTTGCACCACTTGTACTACCACCACTGGTGGCCACTTTCGTGATATATGTTAGCGGCAATTGCTTGCTTGCCCGCTGTTGAGTTTGATCCTGTAAATTAAAAAATAACTTAGATCTAGGAATCATAGCGCACCACTATCAAACATACCAGAGGCTGCACTTAGAACATGTAGCTTTCTGTCAGGCGTTTGAATCAGTTGTTGCCCAGGGTTCAGACCACGAACACTAACCTTCCCATCCTTCCCATCACGAATGATTTGCACTTTTTGTGGACCATCTGGTTTGGCGGGCGCGGGAGATTGCTGCCTTTGGTTCGGCTGGGAAGTTGATGCAGAAGCAGACCGTGAAGATTGAGTTATGTTCTGTTGAATAATCTTCGTTGTACCGTCTGGTTCTTTCACAATAATACAACGCTGAACAATGGACTGTTTCGGTGGGTTTGCACCATCTATTCGGAGTAAAATTATAACGATTAACCAGTCGACTCAAAGGCCATTTTTTCCGGTTCCGATTACCTTGTTGCTGTTTGAGTTCCATCGCACGCTTTTGATTGTGTGCTGCCCTCTCTAGCCGAAGTTGTTGTACCATTTGTTAGTTTATTTCCTCCCTCGAGGCCTTACTAGAGATTATGGCCGATTTGTTCGCCAAACTGGAACCTGGGGCACTATTACCATTGCTGGTCGGTGTTGATGAGTTCGACAAATCGCCAGATGACGATGTGATGTTACGGGTTGGTGGAAGCTTTCCTGTGCTAGTTCGAGTTATTGGTAGGACCTGGGCTGCAGTCAGTTTCTCCTGTTTTTCACCATAAAGTTTGATCTCCCATAGCTCCAACTTGTCAAAGTTCAATTTTATATTTCTAAAACAGAAACACATCACTTGTTTTCAATTTTCATCGAAATCACAACAAATCATGTAACGCAACAAGATGCTAAACTATAGGTGTTTCGTTTATGACACTTTCAAGACAATACGTGAGACGAGTAGCGAGACGTAGCTTTCTGAATTATTTACTTTTTGTTTGGTTGTGTGGTTATGGTTTCATATCAACTCGCTGAGGAAAACAACTGAAGGAAGAAATAAACAAATATATATTCGTGAAAAATAGTGTACTATAGCTGCAATAAGGTATTTATATTATATATTATAACCGCTCCATGTAATGTAATTAAACATACACATACTCTTTACAGATACACAGGTCGAAGGTTGTGCAGGCCACTGATCATTCAACAATAGTCAAAGGTTGTACCGCTCATGGCAACTCTACACGAGCTGAAGATTGTACCGCCCAGTGACCATTCTACCCTGGATTCCTCGAGTCAAGAGAGACGCACCATGATTGATATGAGGTACAGACTAGGGGGGCGTCGCTGATCAATGGTCAGTTACACTCCAATAGGAAGTATCCCGTGTCGGCCACACATACATAGTACTGGAGACTGCAACATCCCAATTATGAGATCTTTGTAATACTAACCTCGAGCCAACCGCGAGTAATCGGTTACATATTACTAACGGTGACCGGAATAAATCGCCACAGTAAACAACTGCAACAGAAACAACCGCTTAGAAAAAGTGTAGTAGGCTAGAAATATTTGGCGCGGGAAAAACATCATGTGCCTCACATTTCTATTATAAATTTATTCTCTTGTTCTCGTTTTTCGAAATTTATTCTGAGGACAATGTAATGGGGACGAAGTCCCCATTTGGCGAGGATAAGGAATCGAGGCGGCCCATGCCGCCAAGATGACGCAATCCGAGTCCACCGCCGACCCGCCGTCGGAAGCGGCGGTGTCTCGCACGCAAACCTGGGATCCACTGATTGCCCGGTTAGTTTGAAACATAGGATACGATCCTTTAGCAATGTCCGACCGAGCTCTAGCGAGCGTCGGACGGTATACGTCTGCCCGGGGCGTTACGTTTGCCTGGGGCGATACGTTTGCCCGGTTAATTCTTGTTTTGAAATACAATACCGCGCCACAATATTTATAGCCTACTACACATTTTATAAGCGGTGGTTTCTGTTGCAGTCGTTTTCTGTGGCGATTTATTCCGGGAACCATTACTAACATAGTTGTAAGACAAAAATTGTCAAAATATTGGACTCCCGGCCCCGTCAGGCTAACGCCACATGTGCCTTAATAAAATATATATTTTGGGAAAAAAAAAATATATATTATTCAATATTTTTGGGGGACAGTGAGGATTTGATGAGCTTGTGAGTGTGATAAAAGTGCTATAAGTCTAAGAAATCTGTTGTCCAACTCCTCCACAGATAATCGTTCATCTCGAGGTTCTCTATCATGCCAAAATTATATTGTGAATATTTTATTTACTTCAGATGCCGTATTATTGTGCTGTAAAAGGATGTGGAAACAAGGTTCTCATAACGAAAAATAACCCGGACATTGTTTACCACACTTTTCTCCGAGATGGAGATAGACTTCATAAATGGTACTTTTCTGTAGCCAATCGAAGGATTGCAAACCTCAGAAAAATCAAGGTATATGCTCACGTCATTTCCATAGCAGCAGCTACGATGACCGACATCAAATGCGCCATGATCTTAATGGTACGAGGAAATATAGGATGATGAATTCCAAAGTTAAACCTTCTTTCTGCCTTATATGTATCAGCCATTCCATGTCGAATCGATATAGTGGTTCTCCGATTTTCGTGGAAAGTGGTAGATTTGTTCTTTATTGTAAAATATTAGACCCGTCTTTTCTTGTTTTTTTATTAGGGCTGTGTGGTATACGTTGCAAATCGTGAATATTGTCACCGGATTAAGGGCATTGTAGTGATGTAGAACGTTGAACTTTTGACTAGTCTGAAATCGATCCACCGCCGCAACAATAAGAAATTGCTCACCGTGCAATTTTTCGAAATGACTGGTATACTCATCGGCAGTGCGGAAATACTCTCGGCATACAAAGCAGCAGCGCAAAGAGGGGTCCAAATTGTGTTTCAGCATACGTTCCACCGTAGCCACATAACGAATTTCTGATAGAATTCGATTCGCCACTACCATCTCTTTAATTTCCTTCAAAACTTTGTCGTTTTGTAAAATTGCATCCAGCATACGCAGGAATTTGTTTTACTTTTTGGAAGTCAACTCTGAAAAATCAACAAATATAATCATTCTTTAGTGGAATAAATATATCAAACCGACCTACCAGCGTGATTGTTCTGTTCGTGCTGCTCCAGTAGGTTTCGCAACCGCTCCATGTTGAATTTAAAATGATTTGATCGATTACCATTGGCATGCTGTTGGATTGGCTCATTACGTGTTATCAAATCGTGGTTCATCAGCACCCAGCCCAACTCGTCCATTTTGACACGAGTGTTGCGGCGCAGTTTTATCTCTTCGAAAAGTTTCTCGCGTAGTTTCCGTTTGATGATGCCTCCGTCCTTGATCAGATTGTGTCGATAAATTCGTACCACGTACGATTCTATTTCATGCTTTTGCCCTAGTGATAAAACAAAAAAAAATTAACACTCTCTTTTAAATGCTCAATAAAACCACATACGATTAAAACGCTGCTTGCTTGGAAAGAAAAAAGCATTGATTGCGCGGCTAGAAGGTAAAATATACTCAAAACATCCTTCTGCACTGCTTTTAATTCGACCGCTGATTGTAGATATCTGAAAACGTAGAAGCAATTATGAGAAATTGTTATACGAAAAAATCCACAAAATTACCTGCCTACAGTAAGGCGTGAGCAGCTATTTTGCCAACGAATGCATTTGACACCAAAAGATATGATTTGTTTTGTAAACAAAATTGTTTTTTCACGAGCAATGGCCGAACAGCAATTTTGACATTGCGGTCCACCTATAGTATAACGCCTTGGTAACGCAATACATGCACTGTATGTCAAAATGAAAATGGTACAAAAGTAGGCCGGCTTCTATTTTCCCACTCTGATTTCGATCCAAGTAGTCTACTTGGTAGGTGCACACAACATTACTCGTCACTGCTGTTTGAAATTGCAATAGAGAAGCAAGAAGAAATTTCACTCAGCACCAAGATGAACCGAACGAACGTTACATCCCGGATTCCGACTGGCTTGAGGGTTCCGAGAGGCTATCGGGCCACCCAAGCAAATGGAGGTAGAGCGGAATCGGGAGGGAAAGTTCGTTTTCCACCCAAGGTGAGTAAAATCGTGTTAGAGTGCGTAGCAGCGCTAATGAAATCTTATTTTCTTACAGACAATTCCAACCAAGAACGAGATATATCCTGAAGAGGGCATGATCGAGGACGAAGATTTTCCGCCGCTGTTCCATGATGACATCGAGGATACTGGAGATGACGTGTACGACTGGGAGCCGATAGACATTTCCGAGGTCGACGAGATATATTTTCGGAAGATGAAGGCTGAATCGGAGCTTCAAAAAATGATGGCGGAAAACACCAGATTGCGGCAGGAGAATCAACGGCTTAAAACAGCAGCGAAAGGGGTAAGACTTTTTAAGTATTGTTGTTTTAAAATGCTACTAGTTGTTGCAGGAGAAGTGGCGCAGTCGCTCTTTATTTAAATCTTTTATTATACACGTAATTAGGAAGCGTTCAGTGTTTTTGTTTGTTATCTTCAAATTTTGTTATTTCAAGTTGTTCCGTTGTATTTATTGCATTTGTTCTGTTGTTGTCTTCATTTGTTTTGTTGAGTTTAGTTGCGTTGTACTATTCCGTGTTGTAGAATTTATTGTTATGCTGTGAGTTTTGTTTGATATATTTTTGATGTTTTAGTTTTTCTGTAATATTTGGATGTTTCTCAGTAGTATTTAGATTTATTTTATTTATACCGTTATTGTTTTCCGTATTCTGTTGGATTTTCTTATGTTACTTTGAGTTTCAGAGTTGTTATTTTGTTACACTACTGATTTTTCTATTATTTGATTGTTCTATTGTTTTCCGCTGTAGATATTATTAATATTTTTTTCTTTCTTACATTGCATCAAATACATGAGAGCTATCGAGGGGAATCTTCTGGCCTTGGCCTGACTTGCTAGCCTACAACACTGAGAAATGGCTATGAGTAGGTGACACAAGGAGTGACGTGAGTTCATTTTCCAAATTAAAAAAATACAAATTTGTGTTAATATGTTTTATTTCCCATAGGTGATAGATCAAACCGAGGAAATTCATAGAGATGGGGCCAAGTCACGATTTAGCTTTAATATTTTTTTAACAATTTTTGTTGTAAAATAAAATAAAATAAATTAATTTACAATAAACTAATTTAATGTATATTCTAAAACCGAGTTGTTACTATTTTTTCACTGATGCAATCGAACTCCCTTTAAAAAAATTTCAAACTTAGACTCAAGTGTTAGGAAAATTTTAAAATTGACGATGACTCCATGTTTCCGGGAGGCTTTAAGTGCATACGATTTTTCAACATAAAGCTAGACTCTCTTTTCATTCCGCCATGGTTTAGGTTTAGGAGCCCTTCGACGAATAATGGATTCTGGGATGGGTTTCGTTTGAGCGCGAAGTGCGCATTCATGGACCAAACGAGAAAATAGTTTAGGTTCCTCCATAGAAGAATTGATTAACCATCTCCGGAATTGATGGCTAGATCAGTGATGTCCACATAAATATATTGTTGGTTTTATTTCTAATCAATGTGTCGCAACTACTGCGACAAACCCCCACTAAATTTCTCAGTGTATAAACACGGACTTACATCCCTGCAGCAAAACAGTGAAATGCTGGCAGTTTGGATACATGCAAGAAGAATGATAAATAGAATTGAAGCAAGGATGGAAATTATGCGACCATGATTCGATCCATGATTAATCGCAAACTGCACAAGTACAAGTTGCGATCAACTATTACTCCTCTCCCTTCCCAACAGAATGATGTTCTCTTGATTACTCTGAGTCTATTAATAGATCGCATCAAAGGATCTAGATAGAAGAAACGAAAGACTCTTTCCACTCGGTTTGTGTGCAAATCGCAGCAGTAATTTGCTCCACGGAGGCAAGTGTTTCTACAGTATACGATTCGCAGTATCTCGCCTCTCCGCTCAGTTTAGCTCGCCACAACCCGAATGTTACCGAATGTAAAATTAACTCTCCGAGTGCGTCTTTGCAGGCGAGACGGGAGACCGGTGTAAAGCAAAACTGCACTCGTCATCAGCCACTCGTTTCGGACACTGTAAACCAGAGCGATGTGATGCTCAGATCATAAATGTTCGTCAGTAGTAAACAGTCCGAACAATACAACTACAAATACAAATTTGGATACAAATCTTGATGGATAAGTGATCACTACCTTTGGGATCTCAAAACACATTCCACTTGCTATCTAATGATACTAAATTCAAGCAGAAGGAGTGGCCAAGAGCACGTCTTTTAGCAGGAAGTTTAGTGACAAGTGTTGGTGGTATGTTTTATGGAAGGATAATTCTAAAAACGAATGGCGCTTACTGATCCCCAATCTATATAAATAAAAATGTAAGGCAAAATCTGTTGATAAGCGGAAAACCCGAAGAAGGGATGGTCCGATTTTAGCCTCCTGTATTTTGTTGTATTCGTCTCTTCCCGTAGATCAATATAGTGTAGAGAAAAATCGGAAAATTTTCGGAAAATCCTAAAGGAAGGTCGGAAAATTCGGAAAAATGAATTCCCACATGTTCGAAAATTACATCATCATAAGCGTTGTTAGTCCATTCAATATTTGCGATATCGAAATTGATCTTTGTTCGTAAGTGGGAATGCATTTTCAGGCGAAATAACGCATTTTCATATCATATATCTATAAATAAAAATGGAAGGCCAAATGTGTTGGTAAGCGCAAAACCCGAGGAAGGAATGGTTCAATTTCAGTCATCTATATTTCGTTGTATTCGTCTCTTCCCGTAGATCAATATAGCGGAGAGAAAAATCGGAAAATTCGGAAAATTCGGAAAATTGAATTCCCATATGTTATACAATTAACTAAGCGTTGCTAGTCCATTTGATGTTGGTGCTAACGAAATTGTTTTTTGTTCGAAAGATGAAAAGGATTTTCAGATGGAATAACGCATTCCTGTATCTTCTATCTATATAAACAAAAATGGAAGGCCAAATGTGTTGGTTTGCCCTAAACCCGAGGAAGGAATGGTCCGATTTGAGCAGTCTTTATTCTGTAATATTCTCTGTATCAAACATGTATTTCATGCAACGGAGAAACATGTTATTTCCAAATGCTTGAAGAATCTTGAGCGAGAATTGTGTCTGAAAATAACTTTATATATATTTTTGTAGAAGTACTAAACAATTTATAGTAAAAGGAAATTGTAAAGGGTCAAAGGGTAATCAATCAATGAAGAGTTCAGTGATTGCACTCAACGTTCACTTAGTAAGAAAACGTGGATGTTTGAAAGTATTCAAATCAAAAAATCTATTTTGGGCGGGACGAAGTTCGTCGCGTCAGCTAGTAGTTGGAATAAAACTAGATGTGAAAAGAAGCTCGATATACAGGAAAAATATATCCCTACGAATAGCCGTCGCTGTCGCCGTTGATGCAACTGTCTGCTGTACCGACGTTTGTGACTGCGGTGACTGAACCGTAGATGTGGTAGTCACTGGGGGCCGACAAAAAAGCCGTTGCACCACTTGTACTACCACCACTGGTGGCCACTTTCGTGATATATGTTAGCGGCAATTGCTTGCTTGCCCGCTGTTGAGTTTGATCCTGTAAATTAAAAAATAACTTAGATCTAGGAATCATAGCGCACCACTATCAAACATACCAGAGGCTGCACTTAGAACATGTAGCTTTCTGTCAGGCGTTTGAATCAGTTGTTGCCCAGGGTTCAGACCACGAACACTAACCTTCCCATCCTTCCCATCACGAATGATTTGCACTTTTTGTGGACCATCTGGTTTGGCGGGCGCGGGAGATTGCTGCCTTTGGTTCGGCTGGGAAGTTGATGCAGAAGCAGACCGTGAAGATTGAGTTATGTTCTGTTGAATAATCTTCGTTGTACCGTCTGGTTCTTTCACAATAATACAACGCTGAACAATGGACTGTTTCGGTGGGTTTGCACCATCTATTCGGAGTAAAATTATAACGATTAACCAGTCGACTCAAAGGCCATTTTTTCCGGTTCCGATTACCTTGTTGCTGTTTGAGTTCCATCGCACGCTTTTGATTGTGTGCTGCCCTCTCTAGCCGAAGTTGTTGTACCATTTGTTAGTTTATTTCCTCCCTCGAGGCCTTACTAGAGATTATGGCCGATTTGTTCGCCAAACTGGAACCTGGGGCACTATTACCATTGCTGGTCGGTGTTGATGAGTTCGACAAATCGCCAGATGACGATGTGATGTTACGGGTTGGTGGAAGCTTTCCTGTGCTAGTTCGAGTTATTGGTAGGACCTGGGCTGCAGTCAGTTTCTCCTGTTTTTCACCATAAAGTTTGATCTCCCATAGCTCCAACTTGTCAAAGTTCAATTTTATATTTCTAAAACAGAAACACATCACTTGTTTTCAATTTTCATCGAAATCACAACAAATCATGTAACGCAACAAGATGCTAAACTATAGGTGTTTCGTTTATGACACTTTCAAGACAATACGTGAGACGAGTAGCGAGACGTAGCTTTCTGAATTATTTACTTTTTGTTTGGTTGTGTGGTTATGGTTTCATATCAACTCGCTGAGGAAAACAACTGAAGGAAGAAATAAACAAATATATATTCGTGAAAAATAGTGTACTATAGCTGCAATAAGGTATTTATATTATATATTATAACCGCTCCATGTAATGTAATTAAACATACACATACTCTTTACAGATACACAGGTCGAAGGTTGTGCAGGCCACTGATCATTCAACAATAGTCAAAGGTTGTACCGCTCATGGCAACTCTACACGAGCTGAAGATTGTACCGCCCAGTGACCATTCTACCCTGGATTCCTCGAGTCAAGAGAGACGCACCATGATTGATATGAGGTACAGACTAGGGGGGCGTCGCTGATCAATGGTCAGTTACACTCCAATAGGAAGTATCCCGTGTCGGCCACACATACATAGTACTGGAGACTGCAACATCCCAATTATGAGATCTTTGTAATACTAACCTCGAGCCAACCGCGAGTAATCGGTTACATATTACTAACATAGTTGTAAGACAAAAATTGTCAAAATATTGGACTCCCGGCCCCGTCAGGCTAACGCCACATGTGCCTTAATAAAATATATATTTTGGGAAAAAAAAAATATATATTATTCAATATTTTTGGGGGACAGTGAGGATTTGATGAGCTTGTGAGTGTGATAAAAGTGCTATAAGTCTAAGAAATCTGTTGTCCAACTCCTCCACAGATAATCGTTCATCTCGAGGTTCTCTATCATGCCAAAATTATATTGTGAATATTTTATTTACTTCAGATGCCGTATTATTGTGCTGTAAAAGGATGTGGAAACAAGGTTCTCATAACGAAAAATAACCCGGACATTGTTTACCACACTTTTCTCCGAGATGGAGATAGACTTCATAAATGGTACTTTTCTGTAGCCAATCGAAGGATTGCAAACCTCAGAAAAATCAAGGTATATGCTCACGTCATTTCCATAGCAGCAGCTACGATGACCGACATCAAATGCGCCATGATCTTAATGGTACGAGGAAATATAGGATGATGAATTCCAAAGTTAAACCTTCTTTCTGCCTTATATGTATCAGCCATTCCATGTCGAATCGATATAGTGGTTCTCCGATTTTCGTGGAAAGTGGTAGATTTGTTCTTTATTGTAAAATATTAGACCCGTCTTTTCTTGTTTTTTTATTAGGGCTGTGTGGTATACGTTGCAAATCGTGAATATTGTCACCGGATTAAGGGCATTGTAGTGATGTAGAACGTTGAACTTTTGACTAGTCTGAAATCGATCCACCGCCGCAACAATAAGAAATTGCTCACCGTGCAATTTTTCGAAATGACTGGTATACTCATCGGCAGTGCGGAAATACTCTCGGCATACAAAGCAGCAGCGCAAAGAGGGGTCCAAATTGTGTTTCAGCATACGTTCCACCGTAGCCACATAACGAATTTCTGATAGAATTCGATTCGCCACTACCATCTCTTTAATTTCCTTCAAAACTTTGTCGTTTTGTAAAATTGCATCCAGCATACGCAGGAATTTGTTTTACTTTTTGGAAGTCAACTCTGAAAAATCAACAAATATAATCATTCTTTAGTGGAATAAATATATCAAACCGACCTACCAGCGTGATTGTTCTGTTCGTGCTGCTCCAGTAGGTTTCGCAACCGCTCCATGTTGAATTTAAAATGATTTGATCGATTACCATTGGCATGCTGTTGGATTGGCTCATTACGTGTTATCAAATCGTGGTTCATCAGCACCCAGCCCAACTCGTCCATTTTGACACGAGTGTTGCGGCGCAGTTTTATCTCTTCGAAAAGTTTCTCGCGTAGTTTCCGTTTGATGATGCCTCCGTCCTTGATCAGATTGTGTCGATAAATTCGTACCACGTACGATTCTATTTCATGCTTTTGCCCTAGTGATAAAACAAAAAAAAATTAACACTCTCTTTTAAATGCTCAATAAAACCACATACGATTAAAACGCTGCTTGCTTGGAAAGAAAAAAGCATTGATTGCGCGGCTAGAAGGTAAAATATACTCAAAACATCCTTCTGCACTGCTTTTAATTCGACCGCTGATTGTAGATATCTGAAAACGTAGAAGCAATTATGAGAAATTGTTATACGAAAAAATCCACAAAATTACCTGCCTACAGTAAGGCGTGAGCAGCTATTTTGCCAACGAATGCATTTGACACCAAAAGATATGATTTGTTTTGTAAACAAAATTGTTTTTTCACGAGCAATGGCCGAACAGCAATTTTGACATTGCGGTCCACCTATAGTATAACGCCTTGGTAACGCAATACATGCACTGTATGTCAAAATGAAAATGGTACAAAAGTAGGCCGGCTTCTATTTTCCCACTCTGATTTCGATCCAAGTAGTCTACTTGGTAGGTGCACACAACATTACTCGTCACTGCTGTTTGAAATTGCAATAGAGAAGCAAGAAGAAATTTCACTCAGCACCAAGATGAACCGAACGAACGTTACATCCCGGATTCCGACTGGCTTGAGGGTTCCGAGAGGCTATCGGGCCACCCAAGCAAATGGAGGTAGAGCGGAATCGGGAGGGAAAGTTCGTTTTCCACCCAAGGTGAGTAAAATCGTGTTAGAGTGCGTAGCAGCGCTAATGAAATCTTATTTTCTTACAGACAATTCCAACCAAGAACGAGATATATCCTGAAGAGGGCATGATCGAGGACGAAGATTTTCCGCCGCTGTTCCATGATGACATCGAGGATACTGGAGATGACGTGTACGACTGGGAGCCGATAGACATTTCCGAGGTCGACGAGATATATTTTCGGAAGATGAAGGCTGAATCGGAGCTTCAAAAAATGATGGCGGAAAACACCAGATTGCGGCAGGAGAATCAACGGCTTAAAACAGCAGCGAAAGGGGTAAGACTTTTTAAGTATTGTTGTTTTAAAATGCTACTAGTTGTTGCAGGAGAAGTGGCGCAGTCGCTCTTTATTTAAATCTTTTATTATACACGTAATTAGGAAGCGTTCAGTGTTTTTGTTTGTTATCTTCAAATTTTGTTATTTCAAGTTGTTCCGTTGTATTTATTGCATTTGTTCTGTTGTTGTCTTCATTTGTTTTGTTGAGTTTAGTTGCGTTGTACTATTCCGTGTTGTAGAATTTATTGTTATGCTGTGAGTTTTGTTTGATATATTTTTGATGTTTTAGTTTTTCTGTAATATTTGGATGTTTCTCAGTAGTATTTAGATTTATTTTATTTATACCGTTATTGTTTTCCGTATTCTGTTGGATTTTCTTATGTTACTTTGAGTTTCAGAGTTGTTATTTTGTTACACTACTGATTTTTCTATTATTTGATTGTTCTATTGTTTTCCGCTGTAGATATTATTAATATTTTTTTCTTTCTTACATTGCATCAAATACATGAGAGCTATCGAGGGGAATCTTCTGGCCTTGGCCTGACTTGCTAGCCTACAACACTGAGAAATGGCTATGAGTAGGTGACACAAGGAGTGACGTGAGTTCATTTTCCAAATTAAAAAAATACAAATTTGTGTTAATATGTTTTATTTCCCATAGGTGATAGATCAAACCGAGGAAATTCATAGAGATGGGGCCAAGTCACGATTTAGCTTTAATATTTTTTTTAACAATTTTTGTTGTAAAATAAAATAAAATTAATTAATTTACAATAAACTAATTTAATGTATATTCTAAAACCGAGTTGTTACTATTTTTTCACTGATGCAATCGAACTCCCTTTAAAAAAATTTCAAACTTAGACTTAGACAAGTGTTAGGAAAATTTTAAAATTGACGATGACTCCATGTTTCCGGGAGGCTTTAAGTGCATACGATTTTTCAACATAAAGCTAGACTCTCTTTTCATTCCGCCATGGTTTAGGTTTAGGAGCCCTTCGACGAATAATGGATTCTGGGATGGGTTTCGTTTGAGCGCGAAGTGCGCATTCATGGACCAAACGAGAAAATAGTTTAGGTTCCTCCATAGAAGAATTGATTAACCATCTCCGGAATTGATGGCTAGATCAGTGATGTCCACATAAATATATTGTTGGTTTTATTTCTAATCAATGTGTCGCAACTACTGCGACAAACCCCCACTAAATTTCTCAGTGTATAAACACGGACTTACATCCCTGCAGCAAAACAGTGAAATGCTGGCAGTTTGGATACATGCAAGAAGAATGATAAATAGAATTGAAGCAAGGATGGAAATTATGCGACCATGATTCGATCCATGATTAATCGCAAACTGCACAGATCGCGATCTGTACAAGTTGCGATCAACTATTACTCCTCTCCCTTCCCAACAGAATGATGTTCTCTTGATTACTCTGAGTCTATTAATAGATCGCATCAAAGGATCTAGATAGAAGAAACGAAAGACTCTTTCCACTCGGTTTGTGTGCAAATCGCAGCAGTAATTTGCTCCACGGAGGCAAGTGTTTCTACAGTATACGATTCGCAGTATCTCGCCTCTCCGCTCAGTTTAGCTCGCCACAACCCGAATGTTACCGAATGTAAAATTAACTCTCCGAGTGCGTCTTTGCAGGCGAGACGGGAGACCGGTGTAAAGCAAAACTGCACTCGTCATCAGCCACTCGTTTCGGACACTGAAAACCAGAGCGATGTGATGCTCAGATCATAAATGTTCGTCAGTAGTAAACAGTCCGAACAATACAACTACAAATACAAATTTGGATACAAATCTTGATGGATAAGTGATCACTACCTTTGGGATCTCAAAACACATTCCACTTGCTATCTAATGATACTAAATTCAAGCAGAAGGAGTGGCCAAGAGCACGTCTTTTAGCAGGAAGTTTAGTGACAAGTGTTGGTGGTATGTTTTATGGAAGGATAATTCTAAAAACGAATGGCGCTTACTGATCCCCAATCTATATAAATAAAAATGTAAGGCAAAATCTGTTGATAAGCGGAAAACCCGAAGAAGGGATGGTCCGATTTTAGCCTCCTGTATTTTGTTGTATTCGTCTCTTCCCGTAGATCAATATAGTGTAGAGAAAAATCGGAAAATTTTCGGAAAATCCTAAAGGAAGGTCGGAAAATTCGGAAAAATGAATTCCCACATGTTCGAAAATTACATCATCATAAGCGTTGTTAGTCCATTCAATATTTGCGATATCGAAATTGATCTTTGTTCGTAAGTGGGAATGCATTTTCAGGCGAAATAACGCATTTTCATATCATATATCTATAAATAAAAATGGAAGGCCAAATGTGTTGGTAAGCGCAAAACCCGAGGAAGGAATGGTTCAATTTCAGTCATCTATATTTCGTTGTATTCGTCTCTTCCCGTAGATCAATATAGCGGAGAGAAAAATCGGAAAATTCGGAAAATTGAATTCCCATATGTTATACAATTAACTAAGCGTTGCTAGTCCATTTGATGTTGGTGCTAACGAAATTGTTTTTTGTTCGAAAGATGAAAAGGATTTTCAGATGGAATAACGCATTCCTGTATCTTCTATCTATATAAACAAAAATGGAAGGCCAAATGTGTTGGTGTGCCCTAAACCCGAGGAAGGAATGGTCCGATTTGAGCAGTCTTTATTCTGTAATATTCTCTGTATCAAACATGTATTTCATGCAACGGAGAAACATGTTATTTCCAAATGCTTGAAGAATCTTGAGCGAGAATTGTGTCTGAAAATAACTTTATATATATTTTTGTAGAAGTACTAAACAAATTATAGTAAAAGGAAATTGTAAAGGGTCAAAGGGTAATCAATCAATGAAGAGTTCAGTGATTGCACTCAACGTTCACTTAGTAAGAAAACGTGGATGTTTGAAAGTATTCAAATCAAAAAATCTATTTTGGGCGGGACGAAGTTCGTCGCGTCAGCTAGTAGTTGGAATAAAACTAGATGTGAAAAGAAGCTCGATATACAGGAAAAATATATCCCTACGAATAGCCGTCGCTGTCGCCGTTGATGCAACTGTCTGCTGTACCGACGTTTGTGACGGCGGTGACTGAACCGTAGATGTGGTAGTCACTGGGGGCCGACAAAAAAGCCGTTGCACCACTTGTACTACCACCACTGGTGGCCACTTTCGTGATATATGTTAGCGGCAATTGCTTGCTTGCCCGCTGTTGAGTTTGATCCTGTAAATTAAAAAATAACTTAGATCTAGGAATCATAGCGCACCACTATCAAACATACCAGAGGCTGCACTTAGAACATGTAGCTTTCTGTCAGGCGTTTGAATCAGTTGTTGCCCAGGGTTCAGACCACGAACACTAACCTTCCCATCCTTCCCATCACGAATGATTTGCACTTTTTGTGGACCATCTGGTTTGGCGGGCGCGGGAGATTGCTGCCTTTGGTTCGGCTGGGAAGTTGATGCAGAAGCAGACCGTGAAGATTGAGTTATGTTCTGTTGAATAATCTTCGTTGTACCGTCCGGTTCTTTCACAATAATACAACGCTGAACAATGGACTGTTTCGGTGGGTTTGCACCATCTATTCGGAGTAAAATTATAACGATTAACCAGTCGACTCAAAGGCCATTTTTTCCGGTTCCGATTACCTTGTTGCTGTTTGAGTTCCATCGCACGCTTTTGATTGTGTGCTGCCCTCTCTAGCCGAAGTTGTTGTACCATTTGTTAGTTTATTTCCTCCCTCGAGGCCTTACTAGAGATTATGGCCGATTTGTTCGCCAAACTGGAACCTGGGGCACTATTACCATTGCTGGTCGGTGTTGATGAGTTCGACAAATCGCCAGATGACGATGTGATGTTACGGGTTGGTGGAAGCTTTCCTGTGCTAGTTCGAGTTATTAGTAGGACCTGGGCTGCAGTCAGTTTCTCCTGTTTTGACGTAGGACTACGTCTTTCATTTCTATACCGGGGTGTAAAATCAAAGTTTCGAAAACGAAAGCGTTACGCCGGAGACCGAGATTTTGAGCGTTAATAGCTCCTAAACAACTGAACGAAATGGAATGATAAACACTTCATTCGAAAGATAAAATATCTACGCGTTCTATACTTGTTACTTTTTGATCCAAAAACTTGTTTCAATAGTCTTAAAATTGCTTTCAAAACAGGCTATTGAAATCACCAATCGGTATATAAGCGAGCGCCGCTCTGAAATCCACTCAGTTCTAATTGAACAGCGATTGGAGCATGTTGTCGCTGTTGTGGTGAAGCTCTTCGTTTATCATGAAAGCGCTGATGAACGGTGTCACCAAGAGCCTGTTTGTGCACCCTAGGCCAGAAGGGAATCCATCAGGAGGAGAGTGATGCCACAAACGGTTCCCCGGGAAGACATCGCTACACACACATACACGCACGGAATTCTTTCCGTTTGGATGCCATTCAACATCGAGAAAGTTCCGGAAAATAATCTGCCAGTTCCTCTGGGAATTTAAAAATACATTCATGTGAAAGAGTTTATTTGAATGTTTTCTATCCATGTAACACTGTGACCAAATACATTTGGTTTTGTGGTTTTTCAATCAATCGCAATTAACAGGATAGCTTCTGAAGATTATTCTTCCCCATCAGTAGGATATTTCCGTATCCAATATTGGATGCATAAAACCTTGTGCCTCCAACGTAACGCTCTCGTTTTCGAAGTCTCCCAAATATTCATTCATTCATTCATTCAGAATGGATTTAGATTCAACTTCAAACAAATGATCTCCAAATCAACGATAGTCCTACGTCACCCTTGCGGTTATACCATAGATATAACCCACTTCCTGTTTTTCACCATAAAGTTTGATCTCCCATAGCTCCAACTTGTCAAAGTTCAATTTTATATTTCTAAAACAGAAACACATCACTTGTTTTCAATTTTCATCGAAATCACAACAAATCATGTAACGCAATACATGCACTGTATGTCAAAATGAAAATGTTACAAAAGTAGGCCGGCTTCTATTTTCCCACTCTGATTTCGATCCAAGTAGTCTACTTGGTAGGTGCACACAACATTACTCGTCACTGCTGTTTGAAATTGCAATAGAGAAGCAAGAAGAAATTTCACTCAGCACCAAGATGAACCGAACGAACGTTACATCCCGGATTCCGACTGGCTTGAGGGTTCCGAGAGGCTATCGGGCCACCCAAGCAAATGGAGGTAGAGCGGAATCGGGAGGGAAAGTTCGTTTTCCACCCAAGGTGAGTAAAATCGTGTTAGAGTGCGTAGCAGCGCTAATGAAATCTTATTTTCTTACAGACAATTCCAACCAAGAACGAGATATATCCTGAAGAGGGCATGATCGAGGACGAAGATTTTCCGCCGCTGTTCCATGATGACATCGAGGATACTGGAGATGACGTGTACGACTGGGAGCCGATAGACATTTCCGAGGTCGACGAGATATATTTTCGGAAGATGAAGGCTGAATCGGAGCTTCAAAAAATGATGGCGGAAAACACCAGATTGCGGCAGGAGAATCAACGGCTTAAAACAGCAGCGAAAGGGGTAAGACTTTTTAAGTATTGTTGTTTTAAAATGCTACTAGTTGTTGCAGGAGAAGTGGCGCAGTCGCTCTTTATTTAAATCTTTTATTATACACGTAATTAGGAAGCGTTCAGTGTTTTTGTTTGTTATCTTCAAATTTTGTTATTTCAAGTTGTTCCGTTGTATTTATTGCATTTGTTCTGTTGTTGTCTTCATTTGTTTTGTTGAGTTTAGTTGCGTTGTACTATTCCGTGTTGTAGAATTTATTGTTATGCTGTGAGTTTTGTTTGATATATTTTTGATGTTTTAGTTTTTCTGTAATATTTGGATGTTTCTCAGTAGTATTTAGATTTATTTTATTTATACCGTTATTGTTTTCCGTATTCTGTTGGATTTTCTTATGTTACTTTGAGTTTCAGAGTTGTTATTTTTTTACACTACTGATTTTTCTATTATTTGATTGTTCTATTGTTTTCCGCTGTAGATATTATTAATATTTTTTTCTTTCTTACATTGCATCAAATACATGAGAGCTATCGAGGGGAATCTTCTGGCCTTGGCCTGACTTGCTAGCCTACAACACTGAGAAATGGCTATGAGTAGGTGACACAAGGAGTGACGTGAGTTCATTTTCCAAATTAAAAAAATACAAATTTGTGTTAATATGTTTTATTTCCCATAGGTGATAGATCAAACCGAGGAAATTCATAGAGATGGGGCCAAGTCACGATTTAGCTTTAATATTTTTTTTAACAATTTTTGTTGTAAAATAAAATAAAATTAATTAATTTACAATAAACTAATTTAATGTATATTCTAAAACCGAGTTGTTACTATTTTTTCACTGATGCAATCGAACTCCCTTTAAAAAAATTTCAAACTTAGACTCAAGTGTTAGGAAAATTTTAAAATTGACGATGACTCCATGTTTCCGGGAGGCTTTAAGTGCATACGATTTTTCAACATAAAGCTAGACTCTCTTTTCATTCCGCCATGGTTTAGGTTTAGGAGCCCTTCGACGAATAATGGATTCTGGGATGGGTTTCGTTTGAGCGCGAAGTGCGCATTCATGGACCAAACGAGAAAATAGTTTAGGTTCCTCCATAGAAGAATTGATTAACCATCTCCGGAATTGATGGCTAGATCAGTGATGTCCACATAAATATATTGTTAGTTTTATTTCTAATCAATGTGTCGCAACTACTGCGACAAACCCCCACTAAATTTCTCAGTGTATAAACACGGACTTACATCCCTGCAGCAAAACAGTGAAATGCTGGCAGTTTGGATACATGCAAGAAGAATGATAAATAGAATTGAAGCAAGGATGGAAATTATGCGACCATGATTCGATCCATGATTAATCGCAAACTGCACAAGTACAAGTTGCGATCAACTATTACTCCTCTCCCTTCCCAACAGAATGATGTTCTCTTGATTACTCTGAGTCTATTAATAGATCGCATCAAAGGATCTAGATAGAAGAAACGAAAGACTCTTTCCACTCGGTTTGTGTGCAAATCGCAGCAGTAATTTGCTCCACGGAGGCAAGTGTTTCTACAGTATACGATTCGCAGTATCTCGCCTCTCCGCTCAGTTTAGCTCGCCACAACCCGAATGTTACCGAATGTAAAATTAACTCTCCGAGTGCGTCTTTGCAGGCGAGACGGGAGACCGGTGTAAAGCAAAACTGCACTCGTCATCAGCCACTCGTTTCGGACACTGAAAACCAGAGCGATGTGATGCTCAGATCATAAATGTTCGTCAGTAGTAAACAGTCCGAACAATACAACTACAAATACAAATTTGGATACAAATCTTGATGGATAAGTGATCACTACCTTTGGGATCTCAAAACACATTCCACTTGCTATCTAATGATACTAAATTCAAGCAGAAGGAGTGGCCAAGAGCACGTCTTTTAGCAGGAAGTTTAGTGACAAGTGTTGGTGGTATGTTTTATGGAAGGATAATTCTAAAAACGAATGGCGCTTACTGATCCCCAATCTATATAAATAAAAATGTAAGGCAAAATCTGTTGATAAGCGGAAAACCCGAAGAAGGGATGGTCCGATTTTAGCCTCCTGTATTTTGTTGTATTCGTCTCTTCCCGTAGATCAATATAGTGTAGAGAAAAATCGGAAAATTTTCGGAAAATCCTAAAGGAAGGTCGGAAAATTCGGAAAAATGAATTCCCACATGTTCGAAAATTACATCATCATAAGCGTTGTTAGTCCATTCAATATTTGCGATATCGAAATTGATCTTTGTTCGTAAGTGGGAATGCATTTTCAGGCGAAATAACGCATTTTCATATCATATATCTATAAATAAAAATGGAAGGCCAAATGTGTTGGTAAGCGCAAAACCCGAGGAAGGAATGGTTCAATTTCAGTCATCTATATTTCGTTGTATTCGTCTCTTCCCGTAGATCAATATAGCGGAGAGAATAATCGGAAAATTCGGAAAATTGAATTCCCATATGTTATACAATTAACTAAGCGTTGCTAGTCCATTTGATGTTGGTGCTAACGAAATTGTTTTTTGTTCGAAAGATGAAAAGGATTTTCAGATGGAATAACGCATTCCTGTATCTTCTATCTATATAAACAAAAATGGAAGGCCAAATGTGTTGGTTTGCCCTAAACCCGAGGAAGGAATGGTCCGATTTGAGCAGTCTTTATTCTGTAATATTCTCTGTATCAAACATGTATTTCATGCAACGGAGAAACATGTTATTTCCAAATGCTTGAAGAATCTTGAGCGAGAATTGTGTCTGAAAATAACTTTATATATATTTTTGTAGAAGTACTAAACAATTTATAGTAAAAGGAAATTGTAAAGGGTCAAAGGGTAATCAATCAATGAAGAGTTCAGTGATTGCACTCAACGTTCACTTAGTAAGAAAACGTGGATGTTTGAAAGTATTCAAATCAAAAAATCTATTTTGGGCGGGACGAAGTTCGTCGCGTCAGCTAGTAGTTGGAATAAAACTGGATGTGAAAAGAAGCTCGATATACAGGAAAAATATATCCCTACGAATAGCCGTCGCTGTCGCCGTTGATGCAACTGTCTGCTGTACCGACGTTTGTGACGGCGGTGACTGAACCGTAGATGTGGTAGTCACTGGGGGCCGACAAAAAAGCCGTTGCACCACTTGTTCTACCACCACTGGTGGCCACTTTCGTGATATATGTTAGCGGCAATTGCTTGCTTGCCCGCTGTTGAGTTTGATCCTGTAAATTAAAAAATAACTTAGATCTAGGAATCATAGCGCACCACTATCAAACATACCAGAGGCTGCACTTAGAACATGTAGCTTTCTGTCAGGCGTTTGAATCAGTTGTTGCCCAGGGTTCAGACCACGAACACTAACCTTCCCATCCTTCCCATCACGAATGATTTGCACTTTTTGTGGACCATCTGGTTTGGCGGGCGCGGGAGATTGCTGCCTTTGGTTCGGCTGGGAAGTTGATGCAGAAGCAGACCGTGAAGATTGAGTTATGTTCTGTTGAATAATCTTCGTTGTACCGTCCGGTTCTTTCACAATAATACAACGCTGAACAATGGACTGTTTCGGTGGGTTTGCACCATCTATTCGGAGTAAAATTATAACGATTAACCAGTCGACTCAAAGGCCATTTTTTCCGGTTCCGATTACCTTGTTGCTGTTTGAGTTCCATCGCACGCTTTTGATTGTGTGCTGCCCTCTCTAGCCGAAGTTGTTGTACCATTTGTTAGTTTATTTCCTCCCTCGAGGCCTTACTAGAGATTATGGCCGATTTGTTCGCCAAACTGGAACCTGGGGCACTATTACCATTGCTGGTCGGTGTTGATGAGTTCGACAAATCGCCAGATGACGATGTGATGTTACGGGTTGGTGGAAGCTTTCCTGTGCTAGTTCGAGTTATTGGTAGGACCTGGGCTGCAGTCAGTTTCTCCTGTTTTTCACCATAAAGTTTGATCTCCCATAGCTCCAACTTGTCAAAGTTCAATTTTATATTTCTAAAACAGAAACACATCACTTGTTTTCAATTTTCATCGAAATCACAACAAATCATGTAACGCAATACATGCACTGTATGTCAAAATGAAAATGTTACAAAAGTAGGCCGGCTTCTATTTTCCCACTCTGATTTCGATCCAAGTAGTCTACTTGGTAGGTGCACACAACATTACTCGTCACTGCTGTTTGAAATTGCAATAGAGAAGCAAGAAGAAATTTCACTCAGCACCAAGATGAACCGAACGAACGTTACATCCCGGATTCCGACTGGCTTGAGGGTTCCGAGAGGCTATCGGGCCACCCAAGCAAATGGAGGTAGAGCGGAATCGGGAGGGAAAGTTCGTTTTCCACCCAAGGTGAGTAAAATCGTGTTAGAGTGCGTAGCAGCGCTAATGAAATCTTATTTTCTTACAGACAATTCCAACCAAGAACGAGATATATCCTGAAGAGGGCATGATCGAGGACGAAGATTTTCCGCCGCTGTTCCATGATGACATCGAGGATACTGGAGATGACGTGTACGACTGGGAGCCGATAGACATTTCCGAGGTCGACGAGATATATTTTCGGAAGATGAAGGCTGAATCGGAGCTTCAAAAAATGATGGCGGAAAACACCAGATTGCGGCAGGAGAATCAACGGCTTAAAACAGCAGCGAAAGGGGTAAGACTTTTTAAGTATTGTTGTTTTAAAATGCTACTAGTTGTTGCAGGAGAAGTGGCGCAGTCGCTCTTTATTTAAATCTTTTATTATACACGTAATTAGGAAGCGTTCAGTGTTTTTGTTTGTTATCTTCAAATTTTGTTATTTCAAGTTGTTCCGTTGTATTTATTGCATTTGTTCTGTTGTTGTCTTCATTTGTTTTGTTGAGTTTAGTTGCGTTGTACTATTCCGTGTTGTAGAATTTATTGTTATGCTGTGAGTTTTGTTTGATATATTTTTGATGTTTTAGTTTTTCTGTAATATTTGGATGTTTCTCAGTAGTATTTAGATTTATTTTATTTATACCGTTATTGTTTTCCGTATTCTGTTGGATTTTCTTATGTTACTTTGAGTTTCAGAGTTGTTATTTTTTTACACTACTGATTTTTCTATTATTTGATTGTTCTATTGTTTTCCGCTGTAGATATTATTAATATTTTTTTCTTTCTTACATTGCATCAAATACATGAGAGCTATCGAGGGGAATCTTCTGGCCTTGGCCTGACTTGCTAGCCTACAACACTGAGAAATGGCTATGAGTAGGTGACACAAGGAGTGACGTGAGTTCATTTTCCAAATTAAAAAAATACAAATTTGTGTTAATATGTTTTATTTCCCATAGGTGATAGATCAAACCGAGGAAATTCATAGAGATGGGGCCAAGTCACGATTTAGCTTTAATATTTTTTTTAACAATTTTTGTTGTAAAATAAAATAAAATAAATTAATTTACAATAAACTAATTTAATGTATATTCTAAAACCGAGTTGTTACTATTTTTTCACTGATGCAATCGAACTCCCTTTAAAAAAATTTCAAACTTAGACTCAAGGAAGTGTTAGGAAAATTTTAAAATTGACGATGACTCCATGTTTCCGGGAGGCTTTAAGTGCATACGATTTTTCAACATAAAGCTAGACTCTCTTTTCATTCCGCCATGGTTTAGGTTTAGGAGCCCTTCGACGAATAATGGATTCTGGGATGGGTTTCGTTTGAGCGCGAAGTGCGCATTCATGGACCAAACGAGAAAATAGTTTAGGTTCCTCCATAGAAGAATTGATTAACCATCTCCGGAATTGATGGCTAGATCAGTGATGTCCACATAAATATATTGTTGGTTTTATTTCTAATCAATGTGTCGCAACTACTGCGACAAACCCCCACTAAATTTCTCAGTGTATAAACACGGACTTACATCCCTGCAGCAAAACAGTAAAATGCTGGCAGTTTGGATACATGCAAGAAGAATGATAAATAGAATTGAAGCAAGGATGGAAATTATGCGACCATGATTCGATCCATGATTAATCGCAAACTGCACAGATCGCGATCTGTACAAGTTGCGATCAACTATTACTCCTCTCCCTTCCCAACAGAATGATGTTCTCTTGATTACTCTGAGTCTATTAATAGATCGCATCAAAGGATCTAGATAGAAGAAACGAAAGACTCTTTCCACTCGGTTTGTGTGCAAATCGCAGCAGTAATTTGCTCCACGGAGGCAAGTGTTTCTACAGTATACGATTCGCAGTATCTCGCCACTCCGCTCAGTTTAGCTCGCCACAACCCGAATGTTACCGAATGTAAAATTAACTCTCCGAGTGCGTCTTTGCAGGCGAGACGGGAGACCGGTGTAAAGCAAAACTGCACTCGTCATCAGCCACTCGTTTCGGACACTGAAAACCAGAGCGATGTGATGCTCAGATCATAAATGTTCGTCAGTAGTAAACAGTCCGAACAATACAACTACAAATACAAATTTGGATACAAATCTTGATGGATAAGTGATCACTACCTTTGGGATCTCAAAACACATTCCACTTGCTATCTAATGATACTAAATTCAAGCAGAGGGAGTGGCCAAGAGCACGTCTTTTAGCAGGAAGTTTAGTGACAAGTGTTGGTGTTATGTTTTATGGAAGGATAGTTCTAAAAACGAATGGCGCTTACTGATCCCCAATCTATATAAATAAAAATGTAAGGCAAAATCTGTTGATAAGCGGAAAATCCGAAGAAGGGATGGTCCGATTTTAGCCTCCTGTATTTTGTTGTATTCGTCTCTTCCCGTAGATCAATATAGTGTAGAGAAAAATCGGAAAATTTTCGGAAAATCCTAAAGGAAGGTCGGAAAATTCGGAAAAATGAATTCCCACATGTTCGAAAATTACATCATCATAAGCGTTGTTAGTCCATTCAATATTTGCGATATCGAAATTGATCTTTGTTCGTAAGTGGGAATGCATTTTCAGGCGAAATAACGCATTCTCATATCATATATCTATAAATAAAAATGGAAGGCCAAATGTGTTGGTAAGCGCAAAACCCGAGGAAGGAATGGTTCAATTTCAGTCATCTATATTTCGTTGTATTCGTCTCTTCCCGTAGATCAATATAGCGGAGAGAAAAATCGGAAAATTCGGAAATTGAATTCCCATATGTTATACAATTAACTAAGCGTTGCTAGTCCATTTGATGTTGGTGCTAACGAAATTGTTTTTTGTTCGAAAGATGAAAAGGATTTTCAGATGGAATAACGCATTCCTGTATCTTCTATCTATATAAACAAAAATGGAAGGCCAAATGTGTTGGTGTGCCCTAAACCCGAGGAAGGAATGGTCCGATTTGAGCAGTCTTTATTCTGTAATATTCTCTGTATCAAACATGTATTTCATGCAACGGAGAAACATGTTATTTCCAAATGCTTGAAGAATCTTGAGCGAGAATTGTGTCTGAAAATAACTTTATATATATTTTTGTAGAAGTACTAAACAATTTATAGTAAAAGGAAATTGTAAAGGGTCAAAGGGTAATCAATCAATGAAGAGTTCAGTGATTGCACTCAACGTTCACTTAGTAAGAAAACGTGGATGTTTGAAAGTATTCAAATCAAAAAATCTATTTTGGGCGGGAGGAAGTTCGTCGCGTCAGCTAGTAGTTGGAATAAAACTGGATATGAAAAGAAGCTCGATATACAGGAAAAATATATCCCTACGAATAGCCGTCGCTGTCGCCGTTGATGCAACTGTCTGCTGTACCGACGTTTGTGACGGCGGTGACTGAACCGTAGATGTGGTAGTCACTGGGGGCCGACAAAAAAGCCGTTGCACCACTTGTACTACCACCACTGGTGGCCACTTTCGTGATATATGTTAGCGGCAATTGCTTGCTTGCCCGCTGTTGAGTTTGATCCTGTAAATTAAAAAATAACTTAGATCTAGGAATCATAGCGCACCACTATCAAACATACCAGAGGCTGCACTTAGAACATGTAGCTTTCTGTCAGGCGTTTGAATCAGTTGTTGCCCAGGGTTCAGACCACGAACGCTAACCTTCCCATCCTTCCCATCACGAATGATTTGAACTTTTTGTGGACCATCTGGTTTGGCGGGCGCGGGAGATTGCTGCCTTTGGTTCGGCTGGGAAGTTGATGCAGAAGCAGACCGTGAAGATTGAGTTATGTTCTGTTGAATAATCTTCGTTGTACCGTCCGGTTCTTTCACAATAATACAACGCTGAACAATGGACTGTTTCGGTGGGTTTGCACCATCTATTCGGAGTAAAATTATAACGATTAACCAGTCGACTCAAAGGCCATTTTTTCCGGTTCCGATTACCTTGTTGCTGTTTGAGTTCCATCGCACGCTTTTGATTGTGTGCTGCCCTCTCTAGCCGAAGTTGTTGTACCATTTGTTAGTTTATTTCCTCCCTCGAGGCCTTACTAGAGATTATGGCCGATTTGTTCGCCAAACTGGAACCTGGGGCACTATTACCATTGCTGGTCGGTGTTGATGAGTTCGACAAATCGCCAGATGACGATGTGATGTTACGGGTTGGTGGAAGCTTTCCTGTGCTAGTTCGAGTTATTAGTAGGACCTGGGCTGCAGTCAGTTTCTCCTGTTTTGACGTAGGACTACGTCTTTCATTTCTATACCGGGGTGTAAAATCAAAGTTTCGAAAACGAAAGCGTTACGCCGGAGACCGAGATTTTGAGCGTTAATAGCTCCTAAACAACTGAACGAAATGGAATGATAAACACTTCATTCGAAAGATAAAATATCTACGCGTTCTATACTTGTTACTTTTTGATCCAAAAACTTGTTTCAATAGTCTTAAAATTGCTTTCAAAACAGGCTATTGAAATCACCAATCGGTATATAAGCGAGCGCCGCTCGGAAATCCACTCAGTTCTAATTGAACAGCGATTGGAGCATGTTGTCGCTGTTGTGGTGAAGCTCTTCGTTTATCATGAAAGCGCTGATGAACGGTGTCACCAAGAGCCTGTTTGTGCACCCTAGGCCAGAAGGGAATCCATCAGGAGGAGAGTGATGCCACAAACGGTTCCCCGGGAAGACATCGCTACACACACATACACGCACGGAATTCTTTCCGTTTGGATGCCATTCAACATCGAGAAAGTTCCGGAAAATAATCTGCCAGTTCCTCTGGGAATTTAAAAATACATTCATGTGAAAGAGTTTATTTGAATGTTTTCTATCCATGTAACACTGTGACCAAATACATTTGGTTTTGTGGTTTTTCAATCAATCGCAATTAACAGGATAGCTTCTGAAGATTATTCTTCCCCATCAGTAGGATATTTCCGTATCCAATATTGGATGCATAAAACCTTGTGCCTCCAACGTAACGCTCTCGTTTTCGAAGTCTCCCAAATATTCATTCATTCATTCATTCAGAATGGATTTAGATTCAACTTCAAACAAATGATCTCCAAATCAACGATAGTCCTACGTCACCCTTGCGGTTATACCATAGATATAACCCACTTCCTGTTTTTCACCATAAAGTTTGATCTCCCATAGCTCCAACTTGTCAAAGTTCAATTTTATATTTCTAAAACAGAAACACATCACTTGTTTTCAATTTTCATCGAAATCACAACAAATCATGTAACGCAATACATGCACTGTATGTCAAAATGAAAATGTTACAAAAGTAGGCCGGCTTCTATTTTCCCACTCTGATTTCGATCCAAGTAGTCTACTTGGTAGGTGCACACAACATTACTCGTCACTGCTGTTTGAAATTGCAATAGAGAAGCAAGAAGAAATTTCACTCAGCACCAAGATGAACCGAACGAACGTTACATCCCGGATTCCGACTGGCTTGAGGGTTCCGAGAGGCTATCGGGCCACCCAAGCAAATGGAGGTAGAGCGGAATCGGGAGGGAAAGTTCGTTTTCCACCCAAGGTGAGTAAAATCGTGTTAGAGTGCGTAGCAGCGCTAATGAAATCTTATTTTCTTACAGACAATTCCAACCAAGAACGAGATATATCCTGAAGAGGGCATGATCGAGGACGAAGATTTTCCGCCGCTGTTCCATGATGACATCGAGGATACTGGAGATGACGTGTACGACTGGGAGCCGATAGACATTTCCGAGGTCGACGAGATATATTTTCGGAAGATGAAGGCTGAATCGGAGCTTCAAAAAATGATGGCGGAAAACACCAGATTGCGGCAGGAGAATCAACGGCTTAAAACAGCAGCGAAAGGGGTAAGACTTTTTAAGTATTGTTGTTTTAAAATGCTACTAGTTGTTGCAGGAGAAGTGGCGCAGTCGCTCTTTATTTAAATCTTTTATTATACACGTAATTAGGAAGCGTTCAGTGTTTTTGTTTGTTATCTTCAAATTTTGTTATTTCAAGTTGTTCCGTTGTATTTATTGCATTTGTTCTGTTGTTGTCTTCATTTGTTTTGTTGAGTTTAGTTGCGTTGTACTATTCCGTGTTGTAGAATTTATTGTTATGCTGTGAGTTTTGTTTGATATATTTTTGATGTTTTAGTTTTTCTGTAATATTTGGATGTTTCTCAGTAGTATTTAGATTTATTTTATTTATACCGTTATTGTTTTCCGTATTCTGTTGGATTTTCTTATGTTACTTTGAGTTTCAGAGTTGTTATTTTTTTACACTACTGATTTTTCTATTATTTGATTGTTCTATTGTTTTCCGCTGTAGATATTATTAATATTTTTTTCTTTCTTACATTGCATCAAATACATGAGAGCTATCGAGGGGAATCTTCTGGCCTTGGCCTGACTTGCTAGCCTACAACACTGAGAAATGGCTATGAGTAGGTGACACAAGGAGTGACGTGAGTTCATTTTCCAAATTAAAAAAATACAAATTTGTGTTAATATGTTTTATTTCCCATAGGTGATAGATCAAACCGAGGAAATTCATAGAGATGGGGCCAAGTCACGATTTAGCTTTAATATTTTTTTTAACAATTTTTGTTGTAAAATAAAATAAAATTAATTAATTTACAATAAACTAATTTAATGTATATTCTAAAACCGAGTTGTTACTATTTTTTCACTGATGCAATCGAACTCCCTTTAAAAAAATTTCAAACTTAGACTCAAGTGTTAGGAAAATTTTAAAATTGACGATGACTCCATGTTTCCGGGAGGCTTTAAGTGCATACGATTTTTCAACATAAAGCTAGACTCTCTTTTCATTCCGCCATGGTTTAGGTTTAGGAGCCCTTCGACGAATAATGGATTCTGGGATGGGTTTCGTTTGAGCGCGAAGTGCGCATTCATGGACCAAACGAGAAAATAGTTTAGGTTCCTCCATAGAAGAATTGATTAACCATCTCCGGAATTGATGGCTAGATCAGTGATGTCCACATAAATATATTGTTAGTTTTATTTCTAATCAATGTGTCGCAACTACTGCGACAAACCCCCACTAAATTTCTCAGTGTATAAACACGGACTTACATCCCTGCAGCAAAACAGTGAAATGCTGGCAGTTTGGATACATGCAAGAAGAATGATAAATAGAATTGAAGCAAGGATGGAAATTATGCGACCATGATTCGATCCATGATTAATCGCAAACTGCACAAGTACAAGTTGCGATCAACTATTACTCCTCTCCCTTCCCAACAGAATGATGTTCTCTTGATTACTCTGAGTCTATTAATAGATCGCATCAAAGGATCTAGATAGAAGAAACGAAAGACTCTTTCCACTCGGTTTGTGTGCAAATCGCAGCAGTAATTTGCTCCACGGAGGCAAGTGTTTCTACAGTATACGATTCGCAGTATCTCGCCTCTCCGCTCAGTTTAGCTCGCCACAACCCGAATGTTACCGAATGTAAAATTAACTCTCCGAGTGCGTCTTTGCAGGCGAGACGGGAGACCGGTGTAAAGCAAAACTGCACTCGTCATCAGCCACTCGTTTCGGACACTGAAAACCAGAGCGATGTGATGCTCAGATCATAAATGTTCGTCAGTAGTAAACAGTCCGAACAATACAACTACAAATACAAATTTGGATACAAATCTTGATGGATAAGTGATCACTACCTTTGGGATCTCAAAACACATTCCACTTGCTATCTAATGATACTAAATTCAAGCAGAAGGAGTGGCCAAGAGCACGTCTTTTAGCAGGAAGTTTAGTGACAAGTGTTGGTGGTATGTTTTATGGAAGGATAATTCTAAAAACGAATGGCGCTTACTGATCCCCAATCTATATAAATAAAAATGTAAGGCAAAATCTGTTGATAAGCGGAAAACCCGAAGAAGGGATGGTCCGATTTTAGCCTCCTGTATTTTGTTGTATTCGTCTCTTCCCGTAGATCAATATAGTGTAGAGAAAAATCGGAAAATTTTCGGAAAATCCTAAAGGAAGGTCGGAAAATTCGGAAAAATGAATTCCCACATGTTCGAAAATTACATCATCATAAGCGTTGTTAGTCCATTCAATATTTGCGATATCGAAATTGATCTTTGTTCGTAAGTGGGAATGCATTTTCAGGCGAAATAACGCATTTTCATATCATATATCTATAAATAAAAATGGAAGGCCAAATGTGTTGGTAAGCGCAAAACCCGAGGAAGGAATGGTTCAATTTCAGTCATCTATATTTCGTTGTATTCGTCTCTTCCCGTAGATCAATATAGCGGAGAGAATAATCGGAAAATTCGGAAAATTGAATTCCCATATGTTATACAATTAACTAAGCGTTGCTAGTCCATTTGATGTTGGTGCTAACGAAATTGTTTTTTGTTCGAAAGATGAAAAGGATTTTCAGATGGAATAACGCATTCCTGTATCTTCTATCTATATAAACAAAAATGGAAGGCCAAATGTGTTGGTTTGCCCTAAACCCGAGGAAGGAATGGTCCGATTTGAGCAGTCTTTATTCTGTAATATTCTCTGTATCAAACATGTATTTCATGCAACGGAGAAACATGTTATTTCCAAATGCTTGAAGAATCTTGAGCGAGAATTGTGTCTGAAAATAACTTTATATATATTTTTGTAGAAGTACTAAACAATTTATAGTAAAAGGAAATTGTAAAGGGTCAAAGGGTAATCAATCAATGAAGAGTTCAGTGATTGCACTCAACGTTCACTTAGTAAGAAAACGTGGATGTTTGAAAGTATTCAAATCAAAAAATCTATTTTGGGCGGGACGAAGTTCGTCGCGTCAGCTAGTAGTTGGAATAAAACTGGATGTGAAAAGAAGCTCGATATACAGGAAAAATATATCCCTACGAATAGCCGTCGCTGTCGCCGTTGATGCAACTGTCTGCTGTACCGACGTTTGTGACGGCGGTGACTGAACCGTAGATGTGGTAGTCACTGGGGGCCGACAAAAAAGCCGTTGCACCACTTGTTCTACCACCACTGGTGGCCACTTTCGTGATATATGTTAGCGGCAATTGCTTGCTTGCCCGCTGTTGAGTTTGATCCTGTAAATTAAAAAATAACTTAGATCTAGGAATCATAGCGCACCACTATCAAACATACCAGAGGCTGCACTTAGAACATGTAGCTTTCTGTCAGGCGTTTGAATCAGTTGTTGCCCAGGGTTCAGACCACGAACACTAACCTTCCCATCCTTCCCATCACGAATGATTTGCACTTTTTGTGGACCATCTGGTTTGGCGGGCGCGGGAGATTGCTGCCTTTGGTTCGGCTGGGAAGTTGATGCAGAAGCAGACCGTGAAGATTGAGTTATGTTCTGTTGAATAATCTTCGTTGTACCGTCCGGTTCTTTCACAATAATACAACGCTGAACAATGGACTGTTTCGGTGGGTTTGCACCATCTATTCGGAGTAAAATTATAACGATTAACCAGTCGACTCAAAGGCCATTTTTTCCGGTTCCGATTACCTTGTTGCTGTTTGAGTTCCATCGCACGCTTTTGATTGTGTGCTGCCCTCTCTAGCCGAAGTTGTTGTACCATTTGTTAGTTTATTTCCTCCCTCGAGGCCTTACTAGAGATTATGGCCGATTTGTTCGCCAAACTGGAACCTGGGGCACTATTACCATTGCTGGTCGGTGTTGATGAGTTCGACAAATCGCCAGATGACGATGTGATGTTACGGGTTGGTGGAAGCTTTCCTGTGCTAGTTCGAGTTATTGGTAGGACCTGGGCTGCAGTCAGTTTCTCCTGTTTTTCACCATAAAGTTTGATCTCCCATAGCTCCAACTTGTCAAAGTTCAATTTTATATTTCTAAAACAGAAACACATCACTTGTTTTCAATTTTCATCGAAATCACAACAAATCATGTAACGCAATACATGCACTGTATGTCAAAATGAAAATGTTACAAAAGTAGGCCGGCTTCTATTTTCCCACTCTGATTTCGATCCAAGTAGTCTACTTGGTAGGTGCACACAACATTACTCGTCACTGCTGTTTGAAATTGCAATAGAGAAGCAAGAAGAAATTTCACTCAGCACCAAGATGAACCGAACGAACGTTACATCCCGGATTCCGACTGGCTTGAGGGTTCCGAGAGGCTATCGGGCCACCCAAGCAAATGGAGGTAGAGCGGAATCGGGAGGGAAAGTTCGTTTTCCACCCAAGGTGAGTAAAATCGTGTTAGAGTGCGTAGCAGCGCTAATGAAATCTTATTTTCTTACAGACAATTCCAACCAAGAACGAGATATATCCTGAAGAGGGCATGATCGAGGACGAAGATTTTCCGCCGCTGTTCCATGATGACATCGAGGATACTGGAGATGACGTGTACGACTGGGAGCCGATAGACATTTCCGAGGTCGACGAGATATATTTTCGGAAGATGAAGGCTGAATCGGAGCTTCAAAAAATGATGGCGGAAAACACCAGATTGCGGCAGGAGAATCAACGGCTTAAAACAGCAGCGAAAGGGGTAAGACTTTTTAAGTATTGTTGTTTTAAAATGCTACTAGTTGTTGCAGGAGAAGTGGCGCAGTCGCTCTTTATTTAAATCTTTTATTATACACGTAATTAGGAAGCGTTCAGTGTTTTTGTTTGTTATCTTCAAATTTTGTTATTTCAAGTTGTTCCGTTGTATTTATTGCATTTGTTCTGTTGTTGTCTTCATTTGTTTTGTTGAGTTTAGTTGCGTTGTACTATTCCGTGTTGTAGAATTTATTGTTATGCTGTGAGTTTTGTTTGATATATTTTTGATGTTTTAGTTTTTCTGTAATATTTGGATGTTTCTCAGTAGTATTTAGATTTATTTTATTTATACCGTTATTGTTTTCCGTATTCTGTTGGATTTTCTTATGTTACTTTGAGTTTCAGAGTTGTTATTTTTTTACACTACTGATTTTTCTATTATTTGATTGTTCTATTGTTTTCCGCTGTAGATATTATTAATATTTTTTTCTTTCTTACATTGCATCAAATACATGAGAGCTATCGAGGGGAATCTTCTGGCCTTGGCCTGACTTGCTAGCCTACAACACTGAGAAATGGCTATGAGTAGGTGACACAAGGAGTGACGTGAGTTCATTTTCCAAATTAAAAAAATACAAATTTGTGTTAATATGTTTTATTTCCCATAGGTGATAGATCAAACCGAGGAAATTCATAGAGATGGGGCCAAGTCACGATTTAGCTTTAATATTTTTTTTAACAATTTTTGTTGTAAAATAAAATAAAATTAATTAATTTACAATAAACTAATTTAATGTATATTCTAAAACCGAGTTGTTACTATTTTTTCACTGATGCAATCGAACTCCCTTTAAAAAAATTTCAAACTTAGACTTAGACAAGTGTTAGGAAAATTTTAAAATTGACGATGACTCCATGTTTCCGGGAGGCTTTAAGTGCATACGATTTTTCAACATAAAGCTAGACTCTCTTTTCATTCCGCCATGGTTTAGGTTTAGGAGCCCTTCGACGAATAATGGATTCTGGGATGGGTTTCGTTTGAGCGCGAAGTGCGCATTCATGGACCAAACGAGAAAATAGTTTAGGTTCCTCCATAGAAGAATTGATTAACCATCTCCGGAATTGATGGCTAGATCAGTGATGTCCACATAAATATATTGTTGGTTTTATTTCTAATCAATGTGTCGCAACTACTGCGACAAACCCCCACTAAATTTCTCAGTGTATAAACACGGACTTACATCCCTGCAGCAAAACAGTAAAATGCTGGCAGTTTGGATACATGCAAGAAGAATGATAAATAGAATTGAAGCAAGGATGGAAATTATGCGACCATGATTCGATCCATGATTAATCGCAAACTGCACAGATCGCGATCTGTACAAGTTGCGATCAACTATTACTCCTCTCCCTTCCCAACAGAATGATGTTCTCTTGATTACTCTGAGTCTATTAATAGATCGCATCAAAGGATCTAGATAGAAGAAACGAAAGACTCTTTCCACTCGGTTTGTGTGCAAATCGCAGCAGTAATTTGCTCCACGGAGGCAAGTGTTTCTACAGTATACGATTCGCAGTATCTCGCCACTCCGCTCAGTTTAGCTCGCCACAACCCGAATGTTACCGAATGTAAAATTAACTCTCCGAGTGCGTCTTTGCAGGCGAGACGGGAGACCGGTGTAAAGCAAAACTGCACTCGTCATCAGCCACTCGTTTCGGACACTGAAAACCAGAGCGATGTGATGCTCAGATCATAAATGTTCGTCAGTAGTAAACAGTCCGAACAATACAACTACAAATACAAATTTGGATACAAATCTTGATGGATAAGTGATCACTACCTTTGGGATCTCAAAACACATTCCACTTGCTATCTAATGATACTAAATTCAAGCAGAGGGAGTGGCCAAGAGCACGTCTTTTAGCAGGAAGTTTAGTGACAAGTGTTGGTGTTATGTTTTATGGAAGGATAGTTCTAAAAACGAATGGCGCTTACTGATCCCCAATCTATATAAATAAAAATGTAAGGCAAAATCTGTTGATAAGCGGAAAATCCGAAGAAGGGATGGTCCGATTTTAGCCTCCTGTATTTTGTTGTATTCGTCTCTTCCCGTAGATCAATATAGTGTAGAGAAAAATCGGAAAATTTTCGGAAAATCCTAAAGGAAGGTCGGAAAATTCGGAAAAATGAATTCCCACATGTTCGAAAATTACATCATCATAAGCGTTGTTAGTCCATTCAATATTTGCGATATCGAAATTGATCTTTGTTCGTAAGTGGGAATGCATTTTCAGGCGAAATAACGCATTCTCATATCATATATCTATAAATAAAAATGGAAGGCCAAATGTGTTGGTAAGCGCAAAACCCGAGGAAGGAATGGTTCAATTTCAGTCATCTATATTTCGTTGTATTCGTCTCTTCCCGTAGATCAATATAGCGGAGAGAAAAATCGGAAAATTCGGAAATTGAATTCCCATATGTTATACAATTAACTAAGCGTTGCTAGTCCATTTGATGTTGGTGCTAACGAAATTGTTTTTTGTTCGAAAGATGAAAAGGATTTTCAGATGGAATAACGCATTCCTGTATCTTCTATCTATATAAACAAAAATGGAAGGCCAAATGTGTTGGTGTGCCCTAAACCCGAGGAAGGAATGGTCCGATTTGAGCAGTCTTTATTCTGTAATATTCTCTGTATCAAACATGTATTTCATGCAACGGAGAAACATGTTATTTCCAAATGCTTGAAGAATCTTGAGCGAGAATTGTGTCTGAAAATAACTTTATATATATTTTTGTAGAAGTACTAAACAATTTATAGTAAAAGGAAATTGTAAAGGGTCAAAGGGTAATCAATCAATGAAGAGTTCAGTGATTGCACTCAACGTTCACTTAGTAAGAAAACGTGGATGTTTGAAAGTATTCAAATCAAAAAATCTATTTTGGGCGGGAGGAAGTTCGTCGCGTCAGCTAGTAGTTGGAATAAAACTGGATATGAAAAGAAGCTCGATATACAGGAAAAATATATCCCTACGAATAGCCGTCGCTGTCGCCGTTGATGCAACTGTCTGCTGTACCGACGTTTGTGACGGCGGTGACTGAACCGTAGATGTGGTAGTCACTGGGGGCCGACAAAAAAGCCGTTGCACCACTTGTACTACCACCACTGGTGGCCACTTTCGTGATATATGTTAGCGGCAATTGCTTGCTTGCCCGCTGTTGAGTTTGATCCTGTAAATTAAAAAATAACTTAGATCTAGGAATCATAGCGCACCACTATCAAACATACCAGAGGCTGCACTTAGAACATGTAGCTTTCTGTCAGGCGTTTGAATCAGTTGTTGCCCAGGGTTCAGACCACGAACGCTAACCTTCCCATCCTTCCCATCACGAATGATTTGAACTTTTTGTGGACCATCTGGTTTGGCGGGCGCGGGAGATTGCTGCCTTTGGTTCGGCTGGGAAGTTGATGCAGAAGCAGACCGTGAAGATTGAGTTATGTTCTGTTGAATAATCTTCGTTGTACCGTCCGGTTCTTTCACAATAATACAACGCTGAACAATGGACTGTTTCGGTGGGTTTGCACCATCTATTCGGAGTAAAATTATAACGATTAACCAGTCGACTCAAAGGCCATTTTTTCCGGTTCCGATTACCTTGTTGCTGTTTGAGTTCCATCGCACGCTTTTGATTGTGTGCTGCCCTCTCTAGCCGAAGTTGTTGTACCATTTGTTAGTTTATTTCCTCCCTCGAGGCCTTACTAGAGATTATGGCCGATTTGTTCGCCAAACTGGAACCTGGGGCACTATTACCATTGCTGGTCGGTGTTGATGAGTTCGACAAATCGCCAGATGACGATGTGATGTTACGGGTTGGTGGAAGCTTTCCTGTGCTAGTTCGAGTTATTAGTAGGACCTGGGCTGCAGTCAGTTTCTCCTGTTTTGACGTAGGACTACGTCTTTCATTTCTATACCGGGGTGTAAAATCAAAGTTTCGAAAACGAAAGCGTTACGCCGGAGACCGAGATTTTGAGCGTTAATAGCTCCTAAACAACTGAACGAAATGGAATGATAAACACTTCATTCGAAAGATAAAATATCTACGCGTTCTATACTTGTTACTTTTTGATCCAAAAACTTGTTTCAATAGTCTTAAAATTGCTTTCAAAACAGGCTATTGAAATCACCAATCGGTATATAAGCGAGCGCCGCTCTGAAATCCACTCAGTTCTAATTGAACAGCGATTGGAGCATGTTGTCGCTGTTGTGGTGAAGCTCTTCGTTTATCATGAAAGCGCTGATGAACGGTGTCACCAAGAGCCTGTTTGTGCACCCTAGGCCAGAAGGGAATCCATCAGGAGGAGAGTGATGCCACAAACGGTTCCCCGGGAAGACATCGCTACACACACATACACGCACGGAATTCTTTCCGTTTGGATGCCATTCAACATCGAGAAAGTTCCGGAAAATAATCTGCCAGTTCCTCTGGGAATTTAAAAATACATTCATGTGAAAGAGTTTATTTGAATGTTTTCTATCCATGTAACACTGTGACCAAATACATTTGGTTTTGTGGTTTTTCAATCAATCGCAATTAACAGGATAGCTTCTGAAGATTATTCTTCCCCATCAGTAGGATATTTCCGTATCCAATATTGGATGCATAAAACCTTGTGCCTCCAACGTAACGCTCTCGTTTTCGAAGTCTCCCAAATATTCATTCATTCATTCATTCAGAATGGATTTAGATTCAACTTCAAACAAATGATCTCCAAATCAACGATAGTCCTACGTCACCCTTGCGGTTATACCATAGATATAACCCACTTCCTGTTTTTCACCATAAAGTTTGATCTCCCATAGCTCCAACTTGTCAAAGTTCAATTTTATATTTCTAAAACAGAAACACATCACTTGTTTTCAATTTTCATCGAAATCACAACAAATCATGTAACGCAATACATGCACTGTATGTCAAAATGAAAATGTTACAAAAGTAGGCCGGCTTCTATTTTCCCACTCTGATTTCGATCCAAGTAGTCTACTTGGTAGGTGCACACAACATTACTCGTCACTGCTGTTTGAAATTGCAATAGAGAAGCAAGAAGAAATTTCACTCAGCACCAAGATGAACCGAACGAACGTTACATCCCGGATTCCGACTGGCTTGAGGGTTCCGAGAGGCTATCGGGCCACCCAAGCAAATGGAGGTAGAGCGGAATCGGGAGGGAAAGTTCGTTTTCCACCCAAGGTGAGTAAAATCGTGTTAGAGTGCGTAGCAGCGCTAATGAAATCTTATTTTCTTACAGACAATTCCAACCAAGAACGAGATATATCCTGAAGAGGGCATGATCGAGGACGAAGATTTTCCGCCGCTGTTCCATGATGACATCGAGGATACTGGAGATGACGTGTACGACTGGGAGCCGATAGACATTTCCGAGGTCGACGAGATATATTTTCGGAAGATGAAGGCTGAATCGGAGCTTCAAAAAATGATGGCGGAAAACACCAGATTGCGGCAGGAGAATCAACGGCTTAAAACAGCAGCGAAAGGGGTAAGACTTTTTAAGTATTGTTGTTTTAAAATGCTACTAGTTGTTGCAGGAGAAGTGGCGCAGTCGCTCTTTATTTAAATCTTTTATTATACACGTAATTAGGAAGCGTTCAGTGTTTTTGTTTGTTATCTTCAAATTTTGTTATTTCAAGTTGTTCCGTTGTATTTATTGCATTTGTTCTGTTGTTGTCTTCATTTGTTTTGTTGAGTTTAGTTGCGTTGTACTATTCCGTGTTGTAGAATTTATTGTTATGCTGTGAGTTTTGTTTGATATATTTTTGATGTTTTAGTTTTTCTGTAATATTTGGATGTTTCTCAGTAGTATTTAGATTTATTTTATTTATACCGTT
The DNA here is from genome assembly GCF_029784135.1 of Toxorhynchites rutilus septentrionalis. NCBI lineage: Eukaryota > Metazoa > Arthropoda > Insecta > Diptera > Culicidae > Toxorhynchites > Toxorhynchites rutilus. Next base: position 326,756 of record NW_026600135.1, on the reverse strand, counting down.
ATTGTTTTCCGTATTCTGTTGGATTTTCTTATGTTACTTTGAGTTTCAGAGTTGTTATTTTTTTACACTACTGATTTTTCTATTATTTGATTGTTCTATTGTTTTCCGCTGTAGATATTATTAATATTTTTTTCTTTCTTACATTGCATCAAATACATGAGAGCTATCGAGGGGAATCTTCTGGCCTTGGCCTGACTTGCTAGCCTACAACACTGAGAAATGGCTATGAGTAGGTGACACAAGGAGTGACGTGAGTTCATTTTCCAAATTAAAAAAATACAAATTTGTGTTAATATGTTTTATTTCCCATAGGTGATAGATCAAACCGAGGAAATTCATAGAGATGGGGCCAAGTCACGATTTAGCTTTAATATTTTTTTTAACAATTTTTGTTGTAAAATAAAATAAAATTAATTAATTTACAATAAACTAATTTAATGTATATTCTAAAACCGAGTTGTTACTATTTTTTCACTGATGCAATCGAACTCCCTTTAAAAAAATTTCAAACTTAGACTTAGACAAGTGTTAGGAAAATTTTAAAATTGACGATGACTCCATGTTTCCGGGAGGCTTTAAGTGCATACGATTTTTCAACATAAAGCTAGACTCTCTTTTCATTCCGCCATGGTTTAGGTTTAGGAGCCCTTCGACGAATAATGGATTCTGGGATGGGTTTCGTTTGAGCGCGAAGTGCGCATTCATGGACCAAACGAGAAAATAGTTTAGGTTCCTCCATAGAAGAATTGATTAACCATCTCCGGAATTAATGGCTAGATCAGTGATGTCCACATAAATATATTGTTGGTTTTATTTCTAATCAATGTGTCGCAACTACTGCTACAAAACCCCACTAAATTTCTCAGTGTATAAACACGGACTTACATCCCTGCAGCAAAACAGTAAAATGATGGCAGTTTGGATACATGCAAGAAGAATGATAAATAGAATTGAAGCAAGGATGGAAATTATGCGACCATGATTCGATCCATGATTAATCGCAAACTGCACAAGTACAAGTTGCGATCAACTATTACTCCTCTCCCTTCCCAACAGAATGATGTTTTCTTGATTACTCTGAGTCTATTAATAGATCGCATCAAAGGATCTAGATAGAAGAAACGAAAGACTCTTTCCACTCGGTTTGTGTGCAAATCGCAGCAGTAATTTGCTCCACGGAGGCAAGTGTTTCTACAGTATACGATTCGCAGTATCTCGCCTCTCCGCTCAGTTTAGCTCGCCACAACCCGAATGTTACCGAATGTAAAATTAACTCTCCGAGTGCGTCTTTGCAGGCGAGACGGGAGACCGGTGTAAAGCAAAACTGCACTCGTCATCAGCCACTCGTTTCGGACACTGAAAACCAGAGCGATGTGATGCTCAGATCATAAATGTTCGTCAGTAGTAAACAGTCCGAACAATACAACTACAAATACAAATTTGGATACAAATCTTGATGGATAAGTGATCACTACCTTTGGGATCTCAAAACACATTCCACTTGCAATCTAATGATACTAAATTCAAGCAGAAGGAGTGGCCAAGAGCACGTCTTTTAGCAGGAAGTTTAGTGACAAGTGTTGGTGGTATGTTTTATGGAAGGATAATTCTAAAAACGAATGGCGCTTACTGATCCCCAATCTATATAAATAAAAATGTAAGGCAAAATCTGTTGATAAGCGGAAAACCCGAAGAAGGGATGGTCCGATTTTAGCCTCCTGTATTTTGTTGTATTCGTCTCTTCCCGTAGATCAATATAGTGTAGAGAAAAATCGTAAAATTTTCGGAAAATCCTAAAGGAAGGTCGGAAAATTCGGAAAAATGAATTCCCACATGTTCGAAAATTACATCATCATAAGCGTTGTTAGTCCATTCAATATTTGCGATATCGAAATTGATCTTTGTTCGTAAGTGGGAATGCATTTTCAGGCGAAATAACGCATTTTCATATCATATATCTATAAATAAAAATGGAAGGCCAAATGTGTTGGTAAGCGCAAAACCCGAGGAAGGAATGGTTCAATTTCAGTCATCTATATTTCGTTGTATTCGTCTCTTTCCGTAGATCAATATAGCGGAGAGAAAAATCGGAAAATTCGGAAAATTGAATTCCCATATGTTATACAATTAACTAAGCGTTGCTAGTCCATTTGATGTTGGTGCTAACGAAATTGTTTTTTGTTCGAAAGATGAAAAGGATTTTCAGATGGAATAACGCATTCCTGTATCTTCTATCTATATAAACAAAAATGGAAGGCCAAATGTGTTGGTGTGCCCTAAACCCGAGGAAGGAATGGTCCGATTTGAGCAGTCTTTATTCTGTAATATTCTCTGTATCAAACATGTATTTCATGCAACGGAGAAACATGTTATTTCCAAATGCTTGAAGAATCTTGAGCGAGAATTGTGTCTGAAAATAACTTTATATATATTTTTGTAGAAGTACTAAACAATTTATAGTAAAAGGAAATTGTAAAGGGTCAAAGGGTAATCAATCAATGAAGAGTTCAGTGATTGCACTCAACGTTCACTTAGTAAGAAAACGTGGATGTTTGAAAGTATTCAAATCAAAAAATCTATTTTGGGCGGGACGAAGTTCGTCGCGTCAGCTAGTAGTTGGAATAAAACTGGATGTGAAAAGAAGCTCGATATACAGGAAAAATATATCCCTACGAATAGCCGTCGCTGTCGCCGTTGATGCAACTGTCTGCTGTACCGACGTTTGTGACGGCGGTGACTGAACCGTAGATGTGGTAGTCACTGGGGGCCGACAAAAAAGCCGTTGCACCACTTGTACTACCACCACTGGTGGCCACTTTCGTGATATATGTTAGCGGCAATTGCTTGCTTGCCCGCTGTTGAGTTTGATCCTGTAAATTAAAAAATAACTTAGATCTAGGAATCATAGCGCACCACTATCAAACATACCAGAGGCTGCACTTAGAACATGTAGCTTTCTGTCAGGCGTTTGAATCAGTTGTTGCCCAGGGTTCAGACCACGAACACTAACCTTCCCATCCTTCCCATCACGAATGATTTGCACTTTTTGTGGACCATCTGGTTTGGCGGGCGCGGGAGATTGCTGCCTTTGGTTCGGCTGGGAAGTTGATGCAGAAGCAGACCGTGAAGATTGAGTTATGTTCTGTTGAATAATCTTCGTTGTACCGTCCGGTTCTTTCACAATAATACAACGCTGAACAATGGACTGTTTCGGTGGGTTTGCACCATCTATTCGGAGTAAAATTATAACGATTAACCAGTCGACTCAAAGGCCATTTTTTCCGGTTCCGATTACCTTGTTGCTGTTTGAGTTCCATCGCACGCTTTTGATTGTGTGCTGCCCTCTCTAGCCGAAGTTGTTGTACCATTTGTTAGTTTATTTCCTCCCTCGAGGCCTTACTAGAGATTATGGCCGATTTGTTCGCCAAACTGGAACCTGGGGCACTATTACCATTGCTGGTCGGTGTTGATGAGTTCGACAAATCGCCAGATGACGATGTGATGTTACGGGTTGGTGGAAGCTTTCCTGTGCTAGTTCGAGTTATTGGTAGGACCTGGGCTGCAGTCAGTTTCTCCTGTTTTTCACCATAAAGTTTGATCTCCCATAGCTCCAACTTGTCAAAGTTCAATTTTATATTTCTAAAACAGAAACACATCACTTGTTTTCAATTTTCATCGAAATCACAACAAATCATGTAACGCAATACATGCACTGTATGTCAAAATGAAAATGTTACAAAAGTAGGCCGGCTTCTATTTTCCCACTCTGATTTCGATCCAAGTAGTCTACTTGGTAGGTGCACACAACATTACTCGTCACTGCTGTTTGAAATTGCAATAGAGAAGCAAGAAGAAATTTCACTCAGCACCAAGATGAACCGAACGAACGTTACATCCCGGATTCCGACTGGCTTGAGGGTTCCGAGAGGCTATCGGGCCACCCAAGCAAATGGAGGTAGAGCGGAATCGGGAGGGAAAGTTCGTTTTCCACCCAAGGTGAATAAAATCGTGTTAGAGTGCGTAGCAGCGCTAATGAAATCTTATTTTCTTACAGACAATTCCAACCAAGAACGAGATATATCCTGAAGAGGGCATGATCGAGGACGAAGATTTTCCGCCGCTGTTCCATGATGACATCGAGGATACTGGAGATGACGTGTACGACTGGGAGCCGATAGACATTTCCGAGGTCGACGAGATATATTTTCGGAAGATGAAGGCTGAATCGGAGCTTCAAAAAATGATGGCGGAAAACACCAGATTGCGGCAGGAGAATCAACGGCTTAAAACAGCAGCGAAAGGGGTAAGACTTTTTAAGTATTGTTGTTTTAAAATGCTACTAGTTGTTGCAGGAGAAGTGGCGCAGTCGCTCTTTATTTAAATCTTTTATTATACACGTAATTAGGAAGCGTTCAGTGTTTTTGTTTGTTATCTTCAAATTTTGTTATTTCAAGTTGTTCCGTTGTATTTATTGCATTTGTTCTGTTGTTGTCTTCATTTGTTTTGTTGAGTTTAGTTGCGTTGTACTATTCCGTGTTGTAGAATTTATTGTTATGCTGTGAGTTTTGTTTGATATATTTTTGATGTTTTAGTTTTTCTGTAATATTTGGATGTTTCTCAGTAGTATTTAGATTTATTTTATTTATACCGTTATTGTTTTCCGTATTCTGTTGGATTTTCTTATGTTACTTTGAGTTTCAGAGTTGTTATTTTTTTACACTACTGATTTTTCTATTATTTGATTGTTCTATTGTTTTCCGCTGTAGATATTATTAATATTTTTTTCTTTCTTACATTGCATCAAATACATGAGAGCTATCGAGGGGAATCTTCTGGCCTTGGCCTGACTTGCTAGCCTACAACACTGAGAAATGGCTATGAGTAGGTGACACAAGGAGTGACGTGAGTTCATTTTCCAAATTAAAAAAATACAAATTTGTGTTAATATGTTTTATTTCCCATAGGTGATAGATCAAACCGAGGAAATTCATAGAGATGGGGCCAAGTCACGATTTAGCTTTAATATTTTCTAACAATTTTTGTTGTAAAATAAAATAAAATTAATTAATTTACAATAAACTAATTTAATGTATATTCTAAAACCGAGTTGTTACTATTTTTTCACTGATGCAATCGAACTCCCTTTAAAAAAATTTCAAACTTAGACTCAAGTGTTAGGAAAATTTTAAAATTGACGATGACTCCATGTTTCCGGGAGGCTTTAAGTGCATACGATTTTTCAACATAAAGCTAGACTCTCTTTTCATTCCGCCATGGTTTAGGTTTAGGAGCCCTTCGACGAATAATGGATTCTGGGATGGGTTTCGTTTGAGCGCGAAGTGCGCATTCATGGACCAAACGAGAAAATAGTTTAGGTTCCTCCATAGAAGAATTTATTAACCATCTCCGGAATTAATGGCTAGATCAGTGATGTCCACATAAATATATTGTTGGTTTTATTTCTAATCAATGTGTCGCAACTACTGCGACAAACCCCCACTAAATTTCTCAGTGTATAAACACGGACTTACATCCCTGCAGCAAAACAGTGAAATGCTGGCAGTTTGGATACATGCAAGAAGAATGATAAATAGAATTGAAGCAAGGATGGAAATTATGCGACCATGATTCGATCCATGATTAATCGCAAACTGCACAGATCGCGATCTGTACAAGTTGCGATCAACTATTACTCCTCTCCCTTCCCAACAGAATGATGTTCTCTTGATTACTCTGAGTCTATTAATAGATCGCATCAACGGATCTAGATAGAAGAAACGAAAGACTCTTTCCACTCGGTTTGTGTGCAAATCGCAGCAGTAATTTGCTCCACGGAGGCAAGTGTTTCTACAGTATACGATTCGCAGTATCTCGCCTCTCCGCTCAGTTTAGCTCGCCACAACCCGAATGTTACCGAATGTAAAATTAACTCTCCGAGTGCGTCTTTGCAGGCGGGACGGGAGACCGGTGTAAAGCAAAACTGCACTCGTCATCAGCCACTCGTTTCGGACACTGAAAACCAGAGCGATGTGATGCTCAGATCATAAATGTTCGTCAGTAGTAAACAGTCCGAACAATACAAATACAAATACAAATTTGGATACAAATCTTGATGGATAAGTGATCACTACCTTTGGGATCTCAAAACACATTCCACTTGCTATCTAATGATACTAAATTCAAGCAGAGGGAGTGGCCAAGAGCACGTCTTTTAGCAGGAAGTTTAGTGACAAGTGTTGGTGTTATGTTTTATGGAAGGATAGTTCTAAAAACGAATGGCGCTTACTGATCCCCAATCTATATAAATAAAAATGTAACGCAAAATCTGTTGATAAGCGGAAAACCCGAAGAAGGGATGGTTCGATTTTAGCCTCCTGTATTTTGTTGTATTCGTCTCTTCCCGTAGATTAATATAGTGTAGAGAAAAATCGGAAAATTTTCGGAAAATCCTAAAGGAAGGTCGGAAAATTCGGAAAAATGAATTCCCACATGTTCGAAAATTACATCATCATAAGCGTTGTTAGTCCATTCAATATTTGCGATATCGAAATTGATCTTTGTTCGTAAGTGGGAATGCATTTTCAGGCGAAATAACGCATTCTCATATCATATATCTATAAATAAAAATGGAAGGCCAAATGTGTTGGTAAGCGCAAAACCCGAGGAAGGAATGGTTCAATTTCAGTCATCTATATTTCGTTGTATTCGTCTCTTCCCGTAGATCAATATAGCGGAGAGAAAAATCGGAAAATTCGGAAAATTGAATTCCCATATGTTATACAATTAACTAAGCGTTGCTAGTCCATTTGATGTTGGTGCTAACGAAATTGTTTTTTGTTCGAAAGATGAAAAGGATTTTCAGATGGAATAACGCATTCCTGTATCTTCTATCTATATAAACAAAAATGGAAAGCCAAATGTGTTGGTGTGCCCTAAACCCGAGGAAGGAATGGTCCGATTTGAGCAGTCTTTATTCTGTAATATTCTCTGTATCAAACATGTATTTCATGCAACGGAGAAACATGTTATTTCCAAATGCTTGAAGAATCTTGAGCGAGAATTGTGTCTGAAAATAACTTTATATATATTTTTGTAGAAGTACTAGACAATTTATAGTAAAAGGAAATTGTAAAGGGTCAAAGGGTAATCAATCAATGAAGAGTTCAGTGATTGGACTCACTAACGTTCACTTAGTAAGAAAACGTGGATGTTTGAAAGTATTCAAATAAAAAAATCTATTTTGGGCGAGACGAAGTTCGTCGCGTCAGCTAGTAGTTGGAATAAAACTGGATGTGAAAAGAAGCTCGATATACAGGAAAAATATATCCCTACGAATAGCCGTCGCTGTCGCCGTTGATGCAACTGTCTGCTGTACCGACGTTTGTGACGGCGGTGACTGAACCGTAGATGTGGTAGTCACTGGGGGCCGACAAAAAAGCCGTTGCACCACTTGTACTACCACCACTGGTGGCCACTTTCGTGATATATGTTAGCGGCAATTGCTTGCTTGCCCGCTGTTGAGTTTGATCCTGTAAATTAAAAAATAACTTAGATCTAGGAATCATAGCGCACCACTATCAAACATACCAGAGGCTGCACTTAGAACATGTAGCTTTCTGTCAGGCGTTTGAATCAGTTGTTGCCCAGGGTTCAGACCACGAACGCTAACCTTCCCATCTTTCCCATCACGAATGATTTGCACTTTTTGTGGACCATCTGGTTTGGCGGGCGCGGGAGATTGCTGCCTTTGGTTCGGCTGGGAAGTTGATGCAGAAGCAGACCGTGAAGATTGAGTTATGTTCTGTTGAATAATCTTCGTTGTACCGTCCGGTTCTTTCACAATAATACAACGCTGAACAATGGACTGTTTCGGTGGGTTTGCACCATCTATTCGGAGTAAAATTATAACGATTAACCAGTCGACTCAAAGGCCATTTTTTCCGGTTCCGATTACCTTGTTGCTGTTTGAGTTCCATCGCACGCTTTTGATTGTGTGCTGCCCTCTCTAGCCGAAGTTGTTGTACCATTTGTTAGTTTATTTCCTCCCTCGAGGCCTTACTAGAGATTATGGCCGATTTGTTCGCCAAACTGGAACCTGGGGCACTATTACCATTGCTGGTCGGTGTTGATGAGTTCGACAAATCGCCAGATGACGATGTGATGTTACGGGTTGGTGGAAGCTTTCCTGTGCTAGTTCGAGTTATTGGTAGGACCTGGGCTGCAGTCAGTTTCTCCTGTTTTTCACCATAAAGTTTGATCTCCCATAGCTCCAACTTGTCAAAGTTCAATTTTATATTTCTAAAACAGAAACACATCACTTGTTTTCAATTTTCATCGAAATCACAACAAATCATGTAACGCAATACATGCACTGTATGTCAAAATGAAAATGTTACAAAAGTAGGCCGGCTTCTATTTTCCCACTCTGATTTCGATCCAAGTAGTCTACTTGGTAGGTGCACACAACATTACTCGTCACTGCTGTTTGAAATTGCAATAGAGAAGCAAGAAGAAATTTCACTCAGCACCAAGATGAACCGAACGAACGTTACATCCCGGATTCCGACTGGCTTGAGAGTTCCGAGAGGCTATCGGGCCACCCAAGCAAATGGAGGTAGAGCGGAATCGGGAGGGAAAGTTCGTTTTCCACCCAAGGTGAGTAAAATCGTGTTAGAGTGCGTAGCAGCGCTAATGAAACCTTATTTTCTTACAGACAATTCCAACCAAGAACGAGATATATCCTGAAGAGGGCATGATCGAGGACGAAGATTTTCCGCCGCTGTTCCATGATGACATCGAGGATACTGGAGATGACGTGTACGACTGGGAGCCGATAGACATTTCCGAGGTCGACGAGATATATTTTCGGAAGATGAAGGCTGAATCGGAGCTTCAAAAAATGATGGCGGAAAACACCAGATTGCGGCAGGAGAATCAACGGCTTAAAACAGCAGCGAAAGGGGTAAGACTTTTTAAGTATTGTTGTTTTAAAATGCTACTAGTTGTTGCAGGAGAAGTGGCGCAGTCGCTCTTTATTTAAATCTTTTATTATACACGTAATTAGGAAGCGTTCAGTGTTTTTGTTTGTTATCTTCAAATTTTGTTATTTCAAGTTGTTCCGTTGTATTTATTGCATTTGTTCTGTTGTTGTCTTCATTTGTTTTGTTGAGTTTAGTTGCGTTGTACTATTCCGTGTTGTAGAATTTATTGTTATGCTGTGAGTTTTGTTTGATATATTTTTGATGTTTTAGTTTTTCTGTAATATTTGGATGTTTCTCAGTAGTATTTAGATTTATTTTATTTATACCGTTATTGTTTTCCGTATTCTGTTGGATTTTCTTATGTTACTTTGAGTTTCAGAGTTGTTATTTTTTTACACTACTGATTTTTCTATTATTTGATTGTTCTATTGTTTTCCGCTGTAGATATTATTAATATTTTTTTCTTTCTTACATTGCATCAAATACATGAGAGCTATCGAGGGGAATCTTCTGGCCTTGGCCTGACTTGCTAGCCTACAACACTGAGAAATGGCTATGAGTAGGTGACACAAGGAGTGACGTGAGTTCATTTTCCAAATTAAAAAAATACAAATTTGTGTTAATATGTTTTATTTCCCATAGGTGATAGATCAAACCGAGGAAATTCATAGAGATCACGCCAAGTCACGATTTAGCTTTAATATTTTTTTTAACAATTTTTGTTGTAAAATAAAATAAAATAAATTAATTTACAATAAACTAATTTAATGTATATTCTAAAACCGAGTTGTTACTATTTTTTCACTGATGCAATCGAACTCCCTTTAAAAAAATTTCAAACTTAGACTCAAGTGTTAGGAAAATTTTAAAATTGACGATGACTCCATGTTTCCGGGAGGCTTTAAGTGCATACGATTTTTCAACATAAAGCTAGACTCTCTTTTCATTCCGCCATGGTTTAGGTTTAGGAGCCCTTCGACGAATAATGGATTCTGGGATGGGTTTCGTTTGAGCGCGACGTGCGCATTCATGGACCAAACGAGAAAATAGTTTAGGTTTCTCCATAGAAGAATTGATTAACCATCTCCGGAATTGATGGCTAGATCAGTGATGTCCACATAAATATATTGTTGGTTTTATTTCTAATCAATGTGTCGCAACTACTGCGACAAACCCCCACTAAATTTCTCAGTGTATAAACACGGACTTACATCCCTGCAGCAAAACAGTGAAATGCTGGCAGTTTGGATACATGCAAGAAGAATGATAAATAGAATTGAAGCAAGGATGGAAATTATGCGACCATGATTCGATCCATGATTAATCGCAAACTGCACAGATCGCGATCTGTACAAGTTGCGATCAACTATTACTCCTCTCCCTTCCCAACAGAATGATGTTCTCTTGATTACTCTGAGTCTATTAATAGATCGCATCAAAGGATCTAGATAGAAGAAACGAAAGACTCTTTCCACTCGGTTTGTGTGCAAATCGCAGCAGTAATTTGCTCCACGGAGGCAAGTGTTTCTACAGTATACGATTCGCAGTATCTCGCCTCTCCGCTCAGTTTAGCTCGCCACAACCCGAATGTTACCGAATGTAAAATTAACTCTCCGAGTGCGTCTTTGCAGGCGAGACGGGAGACCGGTGTAAAGCAAAACTGCACTCGTCATCAGCCACTCGTTTCGGACACTGAAAACCAGAGCGATGTGATGCTCAGATCATAAATGTTCGTCAGTAGTAAACAGTCCGAACAATACAACTACAAATACAAATTTGGATACAAATCTTGATGGATAAGTGATCACTACCTTTGGGATCTCAAAACACATTCCACTTGCTATCTAATGATACTAAATTCAAACAGAAGGAGTGGCCAAGAGCACGTCTTTTAGCAGGAAGTTTAGTGACAAGTGTTGGTGGTATGTTTTATGGAAGGATAATTCTAAAAACGAATGGCGCTTACTGATCCCCAATCTATATAAATAAAAATGTAAGGCAAAATCTGTTGATAAGCGGAAAACCCGAAGAAGGGATGGTCCGATTTTAGCCTCCTGTATTTTGTTGTATTCGTCTCTTCCCGTAGATCAATATAGTGTAGAGAAAAATCGGAAAATTTTCGGAAAATCCTAAAGGAAGGTCGGAAAATTCGGAAAAATGAATTCCCACATGTTCGAAAATTACATCATCATAAGCGTTGTTAGTCCATTCAATATTTGCGATATCGAAATTGATCTTTGTTCGTAAGTGGGAATGCATTTTCAGGCGAAATAACGCATTTTCATATCATATATCTATAAATAAAAATGGAAGGCCAAATGTGTTGGTAAGCGCAAAACCCGAGGAAGGAATGGTTCAATTTCAGTCATCTATATTTCGTTGTATTCGTCTCTTCCCGTAGATCAATATAGCGGAGAGAAAAATCGGAAAATTCGGAAAATTGAATTCCCATATGTTATACAATTAACTAAGCGTTGCTAGTCCATTTGATGTTGGTGCTAACGAAATTGTTTTTTGTTCGAAAGATGAAAAGGATTTTCAGATGGAATAACGCATTCCTGTATCTTCTATCTATATAAACAAAAATGGAAGGCCAAATGTGTTGGTGTGCCCTAAACCCGAGGAAGGAATGGTCCGATATGAGCAGTCTTTATTCTGTAATATTCTCTGTATCAAACATGTATTTCATGCAACGGAGAAACATGTTATTTCCAAATGCTTGAAGAATCTTGAGCGAGAATTGTGTCTGAAAATAACTTTATATATATTTTTGTAGAAGTGCTAAACAATTTATAGTAAAAGGAAATTGTAAAGGGTCAAAGGGTAATCAATCAATGAAGAGTTCAGTGATTGCACTCAACGTTCACTTAGTAAGAAAACGTGGATGTTTGAAAGTATTCAAATCAAAAAATCTATTTTGGGCGGGACGAAGTTCGTCGCGTCAGCTAGTAGTTGGAATAAAACTGGATGTGAAAAGAAGCTCGATATACAGGAAAAATATATCCCTACGAATAGCCGTCGCTGTCGCCGTTGATGCAACTGTCTGCTGTACCAACGTTTGTGACGGCGGTGACTGAACCGTAGATGTGGTAGTCACTGGGGGCCGACAAAAAAGCCGTTGCACCACTTGTACTACCACCACTGGTGGCCACTTTCGTGATATATGTTAGCGGCAATTGCTTGCTTGCCCGCTGTTGAGTTTGATCCTGTAAATTAAAAAATAACTTAGATCTAGGAATCATAGCGCACCACTATCAAACATACCAGAGGCTGCACTTAGAACATGTAGCTTTCTGTCAGGCGTTTGAATCAGTTGTTGCCCAGGGTTCAGACCACGAACACTAACCTTCCCATCCTTCCCATCACGAATGATTTGCACTTTTTGTGGACCATCTGGTTTGGCGGGCGCGGGAGATTGCTGCCTTTGGTTCGGCTGGGAAGTTGATGCAGAAGCAGACCGTGAAGATTGAGTTATGTTCTGTTGAATAATCTTCGTTGTACCGTCCGGTTCTTTCACAATAATACAACGCTGAACAATGGACTGTTTCGGTGGATTTGCACCATCTATTCGGAGTAAAATTATAACGATTAACCAGTCGACTCAAAGGCCATTTTTTCCGGTTCCGATTACCTTGTTGCTGTTTGAGTTCCATCGCACGCTTTTGATTGTGTGCTGCCCTCTCTAGCCGTAGTTGTTGTACCATTTGTTAGTTTATTTCCTCCCTCGAGGCCTTACTAGAGATTATGGCCGATTTGTTCGCCAAACTGGAACCTGGGGCACTTTTACCATTGCTGGTCGGTGTTGATGAGTTCGACAAATCGCCAGATGACGATGTGATGTTACGGGTTGGTGGAAGCTTTCCTGTGCTAGTTCGAGTTATTGGTAGGACCTGGGCTGCAGTCAGTTTCTCCTGTTTTTCACCATAAAGTTTGATCTTCCATAGCTCCAACTTGTCAAAGTTCAATTTTATATTTCTAAAACAGAAACACATCACTTGTTTTCAATTTTCATCGAAATCACAACAAATCATGTAACGCAATACATGCACTGTATGTCAAAATGAAAATGGTACAAAAGTAGACCGGCATCTATTTTCCCACTCTGATTTCGATCCAAGTAGTCTACTTGGTAGGTGCACACAACATTACTCGTCACTGCTGTTTGAAATTGCAATAGAGAAGCAAGAAGAAATTTCACTCAGCACCAAGATGAACCGAACGAACGTTACATCCCGGATTCCGACTGGCTTGAGGGTTCCGAGAGGCTATCGGGCCACCCAAGCAAATGGAGGTAGAGCGGAATCGGGAGGGAAAGTTCGTTTTCCACCCAAGGTGAGTAAAATCGTGTTAGAGTGCGTAGCAGCGCTAATGAAATCTTATTTTCTTACAGACAATTCCAACCAAGAACGAGATATATCCTGAAGAGGGCATGATCGAGGACGAAGATTTTCCGCCGCTGTTCCATAATGACATCGAGGATACTGGAGATGACGTTTACGACTGGGAGCCGATAGACATTTCTGAGGTCGACGAGATATATTTTCGGAAGATGAAGGCTGAATCGGAGCTTCAAAAAATGATGGCGGAAAACACCAGATTGCGGCAGGAGAATCAACGGCTTAAAACAGCAGCGAAAGGGGTAAGACTTTTTAAGTATTGTTGTTTTAAAATGCTACTAGTTGTTGCAGGAGAAGTGGCGCAGTCGCTCTTTATTTAAATCTTTTATTATACACGTAATTAGGAAGCGTTCAGTGTTTTTGTTTGTTATCTTCAAATTTTGTTATTTCAAGTTGTTCCGTTGTATTTATTGCATTTGTTCTGTTGTTGTCTTCATTTGTTTTGTTGAGTTTAGTTGCGTTGTACTATTCCGTGTTGTAGAATTTATTGTTATGCTGTGAGTTTTGTTTGATATATTTTTGATGTTTTAGTTTTTCTGTAATATTTGGATGTTTCTCAGTAGTATTTAGATTTATTTTATTTATACCATTATTGTTTTCCGTATTTTGTTGGATTTTCTTATGTTACTTTGAGTTTCAGAGTTGTTATTTTTTTACACTATTGATTTTTCTATTATTTGATTGTTCTATTGTTTTCCGCTGTAGATATTATTAATATTTTTTTCTTTCTTACATTGCATCAAATACATGAGAGCTATCGAGGGGAATCTTCTGGCCTTGGCCTGACTTGCTAGCCTACAACACTGAGAAATGGCTATGAGTAGGTGACACAAGGAGTGACGTGAGTTCATTTTCCAAATTAAAAAAATACAAATTTGTGTTAATATGTTTTATTTCCCATAGGTGATAGATCAAACCGAGGAAATTCATAGAGATGGGGCCAAGTCACGATTTAGCTTTAATATTTTTTTTTAACAATTTTTGTTGTAAAATAAAATAAAATAAATTAATTTACAATAAACTAATTTAATGTATATTCTAAAACCGAGTTGTTACTATTTTTTCACTGATGCAATCGAACTCCCTTTAAAAAAATTTCAAACTTAGACTCAAGTGTTAGGAAAATTTTAAAATTGACGATGACTCCATGTTTCCGGGAGGCTTTAAGTGCATACGATTTTTCAACATAAAGCTAGACTCTCTTTTCATTCCGCCATGGTTTAGGTTTAGGAGCCCTTCGACGAATAATGGATTCTGGGATGGGTTTCGTTTGAGCGCGAAGTGCGCATTCATGGACCAAACGAGAAAATAGTTTAGGTTCCTCCATAGAAGAATTGATTAACCATCTCCGGAATTGATGGCTAGATCAGTGATGTCCACATAAATATATTGTTGGTTTTATTTCTAATCAATGTGTCGCAACTACTGCGACAAACCCCCACTAAATTTCTCAGTGTATAAACACGGACTTACATCCCTGCAGCAAAACAGTGAAATGCTGGCAGTTTGGATACATGCAAGAAGAATGATAAATAGAATTGAAGCAAGGATGGAAATTATGCGACCATGATTCGATCCATGATTAATCGCAAACTGCACAGATTGCGATCTGTACAAGTTGCGATCAACTATTACTCCTCTCCCTTCCCAACAGAATGATGTTCTCTTGATTACTCTGAGTCTATTAATAGATCGCATCAACGGATCTAGATAGAAGAAACGAAAGACTCTTTCCACTCGGTTTGTGTGCAAATCGCAGCAGTAATTTGCTCCACGGAGGCAAGTGTTTCTACAGTATACGATTCGCAGTATCTCGCCTCTCCGCTCAGTTTAGCTCGCCACAACCCGAATGTTACCGAATGTAAAATTAACTCTCCGAGTGCGTCTTTGCAGGCGAGACGGGAGACCGGTGTAAAGCAAAACTGCACTCGTCATCAGCCACTCGTTTCGCACACTGAAAACCAGAGCGATGTGATGCTCAGATCATAAATGTTCGTCAGTAGTAAACAGTCCGAACAATACAAATACAAATACAAATTTGGATACAAATCTTGATGGATAAGTGATCACTACCTTTGGGATCTCAAAACACATTCCACTTGCTATCTAATGATACTAAATTCAAGCAGAGGGAGTGGCCAAGAGCACGTCTTTTAGCAGGAAGTTTAGTGACAAGTGTTGGTGTTATGTTTTATGGAAGGATAGTTCTAAAAACGAATGGCGCTTACTGATCTCCAATCTATATAAATAAAAATGTAAGGCAAAATCTGTTGATAAGCGGAAAACCCGAAGAAGGGATGGTCCGATTTTAGCCTCCTGTATTTTGTTGTATTCGTCTCTTCCCGTAGATCAATATAGTGTAGAGAAAAATCGGAAAATCTTCGGAAAATCCTAAAGGAAGGTCGGAAAATTCGGAAAAATGAATTCCCACATGTTCGAAAATTACATCATCATAAGCGTTGTTAGTCCATTCAATATTTGCGATATCGAAATTGATCTTTGTTCGTAAGTGGGAATGCATTTTCAGGCGAAATAACGCATTCTCATATCATATATCTATAAATAAAAATGGAAGGCCAAATGTGTTGGTAAGCGCAAAACCCGAGGAAGGAATGGTTCAATTTCAGTCATCTATATTTCGTTGTATTCGTCTCTTCCCGTAGATCAATATAGCGGAGAGAAAAATCGGAAAATTCGGAAAATTGAATTCCCATATGTTATACAATTAACTAAGCGTTGCTAGTCCATTTGATGTTGGTGCTAACGAAATTGTTTTTTGTTCGAAAGATGAAAAGGATTTTCAGATGGAATAACGCATTCCTGTATCTTCTATCTATATAAACAAAAATGGAAGGCCAAATGTGTTGGTGTGCCCTAAACCCGAGGAAGGAATGGTCCGATTTGAGCAGTCTTTATTCTGTAATATTCTCTGTATCAAACATGTATTTCATGCAACGGAGAAACATGTTATTTCCAAATGCTTGAAGAATCTTGAGCGAGAATTGTGTCTGAAAATAACTTTATATATATTTTTGTAGAAGTACTAGACAATTTATAGTAAAAGGAAATTGTAAAGGGTCAAAGGGTAATCAATCAATGAAGAGTTCAGTGATTGGACTCACTAACGTTCACTTAGTAAGAAAACGTGGATGTTTGAAAGTATTCAAATAAAAAAATCTATTTTGGGCGAGACGAAGTTCGTCGCGTCAGCTAGTAGTTGGAATAAAACTGGATGTGAAAAGAAGCTCGATATACAGGAAAAATATATCCCTACGAATAGCCGTCGCTGTCGCCGTTGATGCAACTGTCTGTTGTACCGACGTTTGTGACGGCGGTGACTGAACCGTAGATGTGGTAGTCACTGGGGGCCGACAAAAAAGCCGTTGCACCACTTGTACTACCACCACTGGTGGCCACTTTCGTGATATATGTTAGCGGCAATTGCTTGCTTGCCCGCTGTTGAGTTTGATCCTGTAAATTAAAAAATAACTTAGATCTAGGAATCATAACGCACCACTATCGAACATACCAGAGGCTGCACTTAGAACATGTAGCTTTCTGTCAGGCGTTTGAATCAGTTGTTGCCCAGGGTTCAGACCACGAACGCTAACCTTCCCATCCTTCCCATCACGAATGATTTGCACTTTTTGTGGACCATCTGGTTTGGCGGGCGCGGGAGATTGCTGCCTTTGGTTCGGCTGGGAAGTTGATGCAGAAGCAGACCGTGAAGATTGAGTTATGTTCTGTTGAATAATCTTCGTTGTACCGTCCGGTTCTTTCACAATAATACAACGCTGAACAATGGACTGTTTCGGTGGGTTTGCACCATCTATTCGGAGTAAAATTATAACGATTAACCAGTCGACTCAAAGGCCATTTTTTCCGGTTCCGATTACCTTGTTGCTGTTTGAGTTCCATCGCACGCTTTTGATTGTGTGCTGCCCTCTCTAGCCGAAGTTGTTGTACCATTTGTTAGTTTATTTCCTCCCTCGAGGCCTTACTAGAGATTATGGCCGATTTGTTCGCCAAACTGGAACCTGGGGCACTATTACCATTGCTGGTCGGTGTTGATGAGTTCGACAAATCGCCAGATGACGATGTGATGTTACGGGTTGGTGGAAGCTTTCCTGTGCTAGTTCGAGTTATTGGTAGGACCTGGGCTGCAGTCAGTTTCTCCTGTTTTTCACCATAAAGTTTGATCTCCCATAGCTCCAACTTGTCAAAGTTCAATTTTATATTTCTAAAACAGAAACACATCACTTGTTTTCAATTTTCATCGAAATCACAACAAATCATGTAACGCAATACATGCACTGTATGTCAAAATGAAAATGTTACAAAAGTAGGCCGGCTTCTATTTTCCCACTCTGATTTCGATCCAAGTAGTCTACTTGGTAGGTGCACACAACATTACTCGTCACTGCTGTTTGAAATTGCAATAGAGAAGCAAGAAGAAATTTCACTCAGCACCAAGATGAACCGAACGAACGTTACATCCCGGATTCCGACTGGCTTGAGGGTTCCGAGAGGCTATCGGGCCACCCAAGCAAATGGAGGTAGAGCGGAATCGGGAGGGAAAGTTCGTTTTCCACCCAAGGTGAGTAAAATCGTGTTAGAGTGCGTAGCAGCGCTAATGAAATTTTATTTTCTTACAGACAATTCCAACCAAGAACGAGATATATCCTGAAGAGGGCATGATCGAGGACGAAGATTTTCCGCCGCTGTTCCATGATGACATCGAGGATACTGGAGATGACGTGTACGACTGGGAGCCGATAGACATTTCCGAGGTCGACGAGATATATTTTCGGAAGATGAAGGCTGAATCGGAGCTTCAAAAAATGATGGCGGAAAACACCAGATTGCGGCAGGAGAATCAACGGCTTAAAACAGCAGCGAAAGGGGTAAGACTTTTTAAGTATTGTTGTTTTAAAATGCTACTAGTTGTTGCAGGAGAAGTGGCGCAGTCGCTCTTTATTTAAATCTTTTATTATACACGTAATTAGGAAGCGTTCAGTGTTTTTGTTTGTTATCTTCAAATTTTGTTATTTCAAGTTGTTCCGTTGTATTTATTGCATTTGTTCTGTTGTTGTCTTCATTTGTTTTGTTGAGTTTAGTTGCGTTGTACTATTCCGTGTTGTAGAATTTATTGTTATGCTGTGAGTTTTGTTTGATATATTTTTGATGTTTTAGTTTTTCTGTAATATTTGGATGTTTCTCAGTAGTATTTAGATTTATTTTATTTATACCGTTATTGTTTTCCGTATTCTGTTGGATTTTCTTATGTTACTTTGAGTTTCAGAGTTGTTATTTTTTTACACTACTGATTTTTCTATTATTTGATTGTTCTATTGTTTTCCGCTGTAGATATTATTAATATTTTTTTCTTTCTTACATTGCATCAAATACATGAGAGCTATCGAGGGGAATCTTCTGGCCTTGGCCTGACTTGCTAGCCTACAACACTGAGAAATGGCTATGAGTAGGTGACACAAGGAGTGACGTGAGTTCATTTTCCAAATTAAAAAAATACAAATTTGTGTTAATATGTTTTATTTCCCATAGGTGATAGATCAAACCGAGGAAATTCATAGAGATGGGGCCAAGTCACGATTTAGCTTTAATATTTTTTTTAACAATTTTTGTTGTAAAATAAAATAAAATAAATTAATTTACAATAAACTAATTTAATGTATATTCTAAAACCGAGTTGTTACTATTTTTTCACTGATGCAATCGAACTCCCTTTAAAAAAATTTCAAACTTAGACTTAGACAAGTGTTAGGAAAATTTTAAAATTGACGATGACTCCATGTTTCCGGGAGGCTTTAAGTGCATACGATTTTTCAACATAAAGCTAGACTCTCTTTTCATTCCGCCATGGTTTAGGTTTAGGAGCCCTTCGACGAATAATGGATTCTGGGATGGGTTTCGTTTGAGCGCGAAGTGCGCATTCATGGACCAAACGAGAAAATAGTTTAGGTTCCTCCATAGAAGAATTGATTAACCATCTCCGGAATTGATGGCTAGATCAGTGATGTCCACATAAATATATTGTTGGTTTTATTTCTAATCAATGTGTCGCAACTACTGCGACAAACCCCCACTAAATTTCTCAGTGTATAAACACGGACTTACATCCCTGCAGCAAAACAGTGAAATGCTGGCAGTTTGGATACATGCAAGAAGAATGATAAATAGAATTGAAGCAAGGATGGAAATTATGCGACCATGATTCGATCCATGATTAATCGCAAACTGCACAGATCGCGATCTGTACAAGTTGCGATCAACTATTACTCCTCTCCCTTCCCAACAGAATGATGTTCTCTTGATTACTCTGAGTCTATTAATAGATCGCATCAAAGGATCTAGATAGAAGAAACGAAAGACTCTTTCCACTCGGTTTGTGTGCAAATCGCAGCAGTAATTTGCTCCACGGAGGCAAGTGTTTCTACAGTATACGATTCGCAGTATCTCGCCTCTCCGCTCAGTTTAGCTCGCCACAACCCGAATGTTACCGAATGTAAAATTAACTCTCCGAGTGCGTCTTTGCAGGCGAGACGGGAGACCGGTGTAAAGCAAAACTGCACTCGTCATCAGCCACTCGTTTCGGACACTGAAAACCAGAGCGATGTGATGCTCAGATCATAAATGTTCGTCAGTAGTAAACAGTCCGAACAATACAACTACAAATACAAATTTGGATACAAATCTTGATGGATAAGTGATCACTACCTTTGGGATCTCAAAACACATTCCACTTGCTATCTAATGATACTAAATTCAAGCAGAAGGAGTGGCCAAGAGCACGTCTTTTAGCAGGAAGTTTAGTGACAAGTGTTGGTGGTATGTTTTATGGAAGGATAATTCTAAAAACGAATGGCGCTTACTGATCCCCAATCTATATAAATAAAAATGTAAGGCAAAATCTGTTGATAAGCGGAAAACCCGAAGAAGGGATGGTCCGATTTTAGCCTCCTGTATTTTGTTGTATTCGTCTCTTCCCGTAGATCAATATAGTGTAGAGAAAAATCGGAAAATTTTCGGAAAATCCTAAAGGAAGGTCGGAAAATTCGGAAAAATGAATTCCCACATGTTCGAAAATTACATCATCATAAGCGTTGTTAGTCCATTCAATATTTGCGATATCGAAATTGATCTTTGTTCGTAAGTGGGAATGCATTTTCAGGCGAAATAACGCATTTTCATATCATATATCTATAAATAAAAATGGAAGGCCAAATGTGTTGGTAAGCGCAAAACCCGAGGAAGGAATGGTTCAATTTCAGTCATCTATATTTCGTTGTATTCGTCTCTTCCCGTAGATCAATATAGCGGAGAGAAAAATCGGAAAATTCGGAAAATTGAATTCCCATATGTTATACAATTAACTAAGCGTTGCTAGTCCATTTGATGTTGGTGCTAACGAAATTGTTTTTTGTTCGAAAGATGAAAAGGATTTTCAGATGGAATAACGCATTCCTGTATCTTCTATCTATATAAACAAAAATGGAAGGCCAAATGTGTTGGTGTGCCCTAAACCCGAGGAAGGAATGGTCCGATTTGAGCAGTCTTTATTCTGTAATATTCTCTGTATCAAACATGTATTTCATGCAACGGAGAAACATGTTATTTCCAAATGCTTGAAGAATCTTGAGCGAGAATTGTGTCTGAAAATAACTTTATATATATTTTTGTAGAAGTACTAAACAATTTATAGTAAAAGGAAATTGTAAAGGGTCAAAGGGCAATCAATCAATGAAGAGTTCAGTGATTGCACTCAACGTTCACTTAGTAAGAAAACGTGGATGTTTGAAAGTATTCAAATACGCGTCAGCTAGTAGTTGGAATAAAACTAGATGTGAAAAGAAGCTCGATATACAGGAAAAATATATCCCTACGAATAGCCGTCGCTGTCGCCGTTGATGCAACTGTCTGCTGTACCGACGTTTGTGACGGCGGTGACTGAACCGTAGATGTGGTAGTCACTGGGGGCCGACAAAAAAGCCGTTGCACCACTTGTACTACCACCACTGGTGGCCACTTTCGTGATATATGTTAGCGGCAATTGCTTGCTTGCCCGCTGTTGAGTTTGATCCTGTAAATTAAAAAATAACTTAGATCTAGGAATCATAGCGCACCACTATCAAACATACCAGAGGCTGCACTTAGAACATGTAGCTTTCTGTCAGGCGTTTGAATCAGTTGTTGCCCAGGGTTCAGACCACGAACACTAACCTTCCCATCCTTCCCATCACGAATGATTTGCACTTTTTGTGGACCATCTGGTTTGGCGGGCGCGGGAGATTGCTGCCTTTGGTTCGGCTGGGAAGTTGATGCAGAAGCAGACCGTGAAGATTGAGTTATGTTCTGTTGAATAATCTTCGTTGTACCGTCCGGTTCTTTCACAATAATACAACGCTGAACAATGGACTGTTTCGGTGGGTTTGCACCATCTATTCGGAGTAAAATTATAACGATTAACCAGTCGACTCAAAGGCCATTTTTTCCGGTTCCGATTACCTTGTTGCTGTTTGAGTTCCATCGCACGCTTTTGATTGTGTGCTGCCCTCTCTAGCCGAAGTTGTTGTACCATTTGTTAGTTTATTTCCTCCCTCGAGGCCTTACTAGAGATTATGGCCGATTTGTTCGCCAAACTGGAACCTGGGGCACTATTACCATTGCTGGTCGGTGTTGATGAGTTCGACAAATCGCCAGATGACGATGTGATGTTACGGGTTGGTGGAAGCTTTCCTGTGCTAGTTCGAGTTATTGGTAGGACCTGGGCTGCAGTCAGTTTCTCCTGTTTTTCACCATAAAGTTTGATCTCCCATAGCTCCAACTTGTCAAAGTTCAATTTTATATTTCTAAAACAGAAACACATCACTTGTTTTCAATTTTCATCGAAATCACAACAAATCATGTAACGCAATACATGCACTGTATGTCAAAATGAAAATGGTACAAAAGTAGGCCGGCTTCTATTTTCCCACTCTGATTTCGATCCAAGTAGTCTACTTGGTAGGTGCACACAACATTACTCGTCACTGCTGTTTGAAATTGCAATAGAGAAGCAAGAAGAAATTTCACTCAGCACCAAGATGAACCGAACGAACGTTACATCCCGGATTCCGACTGGCTTGAGGGTTCCGAGAGGCTATCGGGCCACCCAAGCAAATGGAGGTAGAGCGGAATCGGGAGGGAAAGTTCGTTTTCCACCCAAGGTGAGTAAAATCGTGTTAGAGTGCGTAGCAGCGCTAATGAAATCTTATTTTCTTACAGACAATTCCAACCAAGAACGAGATATATCCTGAAGAGGGCATGATCGAGGACGAAGATTTTCCGCCGCTGTTCCATGATGACATCGAGGATACTGGAGATGACGTGTACGACTGGGAGCCGATAGACATTTCCGAGGTCGACGAGATATATTTTCGGAAGATGAAGGCTGAATCGGAGCTTCAAAAAATGATGGCGGAAAACACCAGATTGCGGCAGGAGAATCAACGGCTTAAAACAGCAGCGAAAGGGGTAAGACTTTTTAAGTATTGTTGTTTTAAAATGCTACTAGTTGTTGCAGGAGAAGTGGCGCAGTCGCTCTTTATTTAAATCTTTTATTATACACGTAATTAGGAAGCGTTCAGTGTTTTTGTTTGTTATCTTCAAATTTTGTTATTTCAAGTTGTTCCGTTGTATTTATTGCATTTGTTCTGTTGTTGTCTTCATTTGTTTTGTTGAGTTTAGTTGCGTTGTACTATTCCGTGTTGTAGAATTTATTGTTATGCTGTGAGTTTTGTTTGATATATTTTTGATGTTTTAGTTTTTCTGTAATATTTGGATGTTTCTCAGTAGTATTTAGATTTATTTTATTTATACCGTTATTGTTTTCCGTATTCTGTTGGATTTTCTTATGTTACTTTGAGTTTCAGAGTTGTTATTTTTTTACACTACTGATTTTTCTATTATTTGATTGTTCTATTGTTTTCCGCTGTAGATATTATTAATATTTTTTTCTTTCTTACATTGCATCAAATACATGAGAGCTATCGAGGGGAATCTTCTGGCCTTGGCCTGACTTGCTAGCCTACAACACTGAGAAATGGCTATGAGTAGGTGACACAAGGAGTGACGTGAGTTCATTTTCCAAATTAAAAAAATACAAATTTGTGTTAATATGTTTTATTTCCCATAGGTGATAGATCAAACCGAGGAAATTCATAGAGATGGGGCCAAGTCACGATTTAGCTTTAATATTTTTTTTAACAATTTTTGTTGTAAAATAAAATAAAATTAATTAATTTACAATAAACTAATTTAATGTATATTCTAAAACCGAGTTGTTACTATTTTTTCACTGATGCAATCGAACTCCCTTTAAAAAAATTTCAAACTTAGACTCAAGTGTTAGGAAAATTTTAAAATTGACGATGACTCCATGTTTCCGGGAGGCTTTAAGTGCATACGATTTTTCAACATAAAGCTAGACTCTCTTTTCATTCCGCCATGGTTTAGGTTTAGGAGCCCTTCGACGAATAATGGATTCTGGGATGGGTTTCGTTTGAGCGCGAAGTGCGCATTCATGGACCAAACGAGAAAATAGTTTAGGTTCCTCCATAGAAGAATTGATTAACCATCTCCGGAATTGATGGCTAGATCAGTGATGTCCACATAAATATATTGTTGGGTTTATTTCTAATCAATGTGTCGCAACTACTGCTACAAACCCCCACTAAATTTCTCAGTGTATAAACACGGACTTACATCCCTGCAGCAAAACAGTGAAATGCTGGCAGTTTGGATACATGCAAGAAGAATGATAAATAGAATTGAAGCAAGGATGGAAATTATGCGACCATGATTCGATCCATGATTAATCGCAAACTGCACAGATCGCGATCTGTACAAGTTGCGATCAACTATTACTCCTCTCCCTTCCCAACAGAATGATGTTCTCTTGATTACTCTGAGTCTATTAATAGATCGCATCAAAGGATCTAGATAGAAGAAACGAAAGACTCTTTCCACTCGGTTTGTGTGCAAATCGCAGCAGTAATTTGCTCCACGGAGGCAAGTGTTTCTACAGTATACGATTCGCAGTATCTCGCCTCTCCGCTCAGTTTAGCTCGCCACAACCCGAATGTTACCGAATGTAAAATTAACTCTCCGAGTGCGTCTTTGCAGGCGAGACGGGAGACCGGTGTAAAGCAAAACTGCACTCGTCATCAGCCACTCGTTTCGGACACTGAAAACCAGAGCGATGTGATGCTCAGATCATAAATGTTCGTCAGTAGTAAACAGTCCGAACAATACAACTACAAATACAAATTTGGATACAAATCTTGATGGATAAGTGATCACTACCTTTGGGATCTCAAAACACATTCCACTTGCTATCTAATGATACTAAATTCAAGCAGAGGGAGTGGCCAAGAGCACGTCTTTTAGCAGGAAGTTTAGTGACAAGTGTTGGTGTTATGTTTTATGGAAGGATAGTTCTAAAAACGAATGGCGCTTACTGATCCCCAATCTATATAAATAAAAATGTAAGGCAAAATCTGTTGATAAGCGGAAAACCCGAAGAAGGGATGGTCTGATTTTAGCCTCCTGTATTTTGTTGTATTCGTCTCTTCCCGTAGATCAATATAGTGTAGAGAAAAATCGGAAAATTTTCGGAAAATCCTAAAGGAAGGTCGGAAAATTCGGAAAAATGAATTCCCACATGTTCGAAAATTACATCATCATAAGCGTTGTTAGTCCAATCAATATTTGCGATATCGAAATTGATCTTTGTTCGTAAGTGGGAATGCATTTTCAGGCGAAATAACGCATTTTCATATCATATATCTATAAATAAAAATGGAAGGCCAAATGTGTTGGTAAGCGCAAAACCCGAGGAAGGAATGGTTCAATTTCAGTCATCTATATTTCGTTGTATTCGTCTCTTCCCGTAGATCAATATAGCGGAGAGAAAAATCGGAAAATTCGGAAATTGAATTCCCATATGTTATACAATTAACTAAGCGTTGCTAGTCCATTTGATGTTGGTGCTAACGAAATTGTTTTTTGTTCGAAAGATGAAAAGGATTTTCAGATGGAATAAAGCATTCCTGTATCTTCTATCTATATAAACAAAAATGGAAGGCCAAATGTGTTGGTGTGCCCTAAACCCGAGGAAGGAATGGTCCGATTTGAGCAGTCTTTATTCTGTAATATCTCTGTATCAAACATGTATTTCATGCAACGGAGAAACATGTTATTTCCAAATGCTTGAAGAATCTTGAGCGAGAATTGTGTCTGAAAATAACTTTATATATATTTTTGTAGAAGTACTAAACAATTTATAGTAAAAGGAAATTGTAAAGGGTCAAAGGGTAATCAATCAATGAAGAGTTCAGTGATTGCACTCAACGTTCACTTAGTAAGAAAACGTGAATGTTTGAAAGTATTCAAATCAAAAAATCTATTTTGGGCGGGACGAAGTTCGTCGCGTCAGCTAGTAGTTGGAATAAAACTGGATGTGAAAAGAAGCTCGATATACAGGAAAAATATATCCCTACGAATAGCCGTCGCTGTCGCCGTTGATGCAACTGTCTGCTGTACCGACGTTTGTGACGGCGGTGACTGAACCGTAGATGTGGTAGTCACTGGGGGCCGACAAAAAAGCCGTTGCACCACTTGTACTACCACCACTGGTGGCCACTTTCGTGATATATGTTAGCGGCAATTGCTTGCTTGCCCGCTGTTGAGTTTGATCCTGTAAATTAAAAAATAACTTAGATCTAGGAATCATAGCGCACCACTATCAAACATACCAGAGGCTGCACTTAGAACATGTAGCTTTCTGTCAGGCGTTTGAATCAGTTGTTGCCCAGGGTTCAGACCACGAACGCTAACCTTCCCATCTTTCCCATCACGAATGATTTGCACTTTTTGTGGACCATCTGGTTTGGCGGGCGCGGGAGATTGCTGCCTTTGGTTCGGCTGGGAAGTTGATGCAGAAGCAGACCGTGAAGATTGAGTTATGTTCTGTTGAATAATCTTCGTTGTACCGTCCGGTTCTTTCACAATAATACAACGCTGAACAATGGACTGTTTCGGTGGGTTTGCACCATCTATTCGGAGTAAAATTATAACGATTAACCAGTCGACTCAAAGGCCATTTTTTCCGGTTCCGATTACCTTGTTGCTGTTTGAGTTCCATCGCACGCTTTTGATTGTGTGCTGCCCTCTCTAGCCGAAGTTGTTGTACCATTTGTTAGTTTATTTCCTCCCTCGAGGCCTTACTAGAGATTATGGCCGATTTGTTCGCCAAACTGGAACCTGGGGCACTATTACCATTGCTGGTCGGTGTTGATGAGTTCGACAAATCGCCAGA